>NW_027315801.1:13806463-13958963 GCF_026437365.1 Eucyclogobius newberryi | reverse complement strand
TTCACATTTTCAAAGAATTCATTAAGTATGTGAGCCGTCAGAAATCAAACCTTCTGAAGGCTAAAGTAAAGTTAATGTGACAATAAAAAACACTTTTTATTATTGCAATAGATTGAATTGAATTTAAAAACTAAAAAAAAAAAATATTATTAATGTTTCATTTTTCTTTGATCACAATCATAAATCAACCAAATAATGTAATCATCTCTAACTGTTGTTTTAAAAAGAAACTTTAAACTTTAAAGCGTGTGTGTTTTCCGGTGGGAAGCTGCAGGCGGTCTGAGCTCTCACAAATGTAAAAATACACCTGTGTGTTTTGCGTGCTAATATACAGAGTGTGTGTGCGGAACGCCTGCTGAGACCAGACAATATTTGGGTGGCAGAGGAAGCTTTGACTAAATGTGTTTTCACTCGGCGCCGCAGACTTTGTGCTGCGCTGAATGTAAGAGCAAGACTGCAACTAATTCTACTGTCAAAAGTTATTGTGTCAAAGTGTTGGATTCGGGTCATGTTCACGCTAACTCTCACTGAAGCTAACTCTGGTGCTAAATGTGCTTCGTTTGTGGCTCTATCAAACAACACAAGCTGAATAACTGCCACACGACTTCATCAAAATCAGATATTAGTGAATTGTCTCAACCACAAGAAGTCAGCCACACACAATTTCAATATTCTAAGTGTAAAATATCGTATTTTTTTTTAAGAAACACCCTAATTTTTCCATTCTTGTTGGAATAGCGAGTCATTTGAATGTTGGTGTAGTTGAATTATTTCTCTCACCACTTCATCCATGCATTTTTAAAATATAATACCTAATTAGAAACAGTACAATCTTAATGAGACACAATTAAGAGTGAAAAATCCACTTTGATTATTCATGAGGGCAATCAGTTTTGAATGCTAATTGTCCCGTTGGTTTACACAGCTCCACACCCTTCTCTCTCTTACCTTGAATGTTCTCGGGATTATCAATAATAAAGTTGCCATTCCACACCACAGAGAAATCCACGGGCAGCTCACTGATCTTCATGCCCTCGTACAGATACTACGAGACGAGACAAGGAGAGATTAGTGAAAAGATGGAGCAAAAAAAGCAACACAAATCTACACTTTTTCATTGAATGCGTTCGAGAGCCCACAGAGCCTTTACAGAAGTACAATGTCCTCTCAAGGTAACTCAAAAGTGGCAAGAAAACACCTTAAAACAGAGAAATGCCAGTCCTGTGAAGAAGTAGTGTCCTTACGTGCCTCCTATGACCTTATTTCCTTTCCTTGCTCAAAGCCTGGATGTATGGTGTGTATGGATCTCCATGGAGACCGGAGCAGTGCTGAGTTCATCCTTGACTGGAGGGCAGGATAACTCTGTAACGTGATCATCATCCACAGAAGGAGGCACACTTTTCACAGCCTCATGTGTGCCACTGGGGGCGTGTCTTATTTTCATGACTCTTTGGAACTCAACACGGGGATAAACAGATTCAAACTATACTAAACACTGACTACTGATCACTCCTTATGAAAATGATCTAATTACTACTCTGATTACTTTATTTAAAAAGTAAATTACTGTCGTGATCACATGCAATGGTATTGATGTATTTATTTATTTATTTGTCTATGGGAGTTTTTTATTTATTTATAGGAGATCTTCTACTGAAAGTGTTTTTCAGACTTCCTATAAGTGATCTGTTCTTCTGTATCTACCTCTGTATCTACCTGCGTTGCACCAATGAAATTTCCCCATGTGGGACAATAAAGGAATATCTTATCTTATCTTATCTTAAGTTACTTTGAGAAAAAAGAAAACAATGCTTAAGAACACTCATTTAACTCATGGAATTGTCACAATTATGATTTTTTCTGATATTTAATTATAATTTCAAACAAACAGTCCATAAACCAAGTTGTATTTGTTTTGGTTCAGCTGATCTGCATCTGTCACCAACAGATGATGTTTACCTGTTTATCGAGGCCACTGCTGTTGTGGTTTTGGGCATTACACTTTAAATATGTTTTTGAATTGAATTAAATGATCTTTTTAATGTTTTATGAGACAGATCTATGAATTACACTTGAATTAACTGTATTGCACGACTACTGCTTTAGACTACTGCGTTACTAAAAGGTAATCTGATAACAATAATTCCTTACTTTGCTAATTCCTTACTGCCAAACAGAGGTTATAAGTGATAAAGTTCAATTTTCCAATGCCAAAGTGATGATTATGCACTCACTGTGTTTGTGACACTTCATATTCATGAGTTTCAACTCCCAGTTTATAAGTGACCTTTTGAGAACATTTTACCATTCCAAAGATGTAATATTTAGTTTTGAAATGTCAATTGCTATGGCAATGACGTTCATTTTTCAGACTGAAACCATTATATTGTGTTGTGCACTAACTGTGGAAGAAGTCATGCTGTCTCTGCTAAATGCTTTTGCTCACAGCAAAGACATTTCCTTAAGGCAATAACACATGATCTACTACAAGTATAATTATGGCACTATATATAACACTGTAAAACAATGTAACAATGTTAATGTGTAAGAAGAATATTCCTTTGGATTTGTCTGAACCTGAGACTGAACCTTAAAGCCATTTAAAGCAAGTATACTTCCTCCTGGTGTAGTATCTGTAGTATTGTGTTCATACCGAGCTGTTCTGGCACTGCACGCTGGAGGAGTTGAAGCGCAGGGCGGTGACTCTGTGGCTCACTCCCTGGATGCTCAGCACACACTCGTAGCCTCTCTGTCCAGACTGAGGCTGGGGCAGGTTCTTGGCCTTCAGGGTGATGGGCTTCACTTCTCCAGCCGGGATCAGGATGTCCTCCGAGCGCACCAGCTGGGGACAGTCCTGGAGACCACACAGAGAAACGTCATGAAGCCTTTGCATTTAAACATAAAGGTGTATCTACTATGATGTTACTATACTATATTATAAAAAGGTCCAGTGTGAGTAATGTGGGTCTGGTTCTGTCCTGTTCTAGTCCACATTTAGTACCGGGTCCACCACAGATTAGTCGCAATTTAGATTTCTTGATTGTGCAAGTGTGATCGCAGCTTAAGAGATAACATTTCCAACATTCCAAAGTGATTTAAATGTAGAAAAAGCACAATATACTTCAACAAACAATGATAAACGGGTATAATGTGTATAAATATAGTCGTTTCCAGTGTATACAACAGTTTAACATCTAACTACCTCTTTATAATCCAAATGTTCTATAAATACGTCATATTGTGTGAGTTAGATGAGGGTAAAAAGTAAGTTTGCATAAAAACACCGCTTGTTCGACCTTGGAAAGCGGACAGTCGCCAGCACGTTGACCAAATTCTAAGTGACATGGTGTGAAGAGTTTTAAAAGCAGCTATTTAAATCAGGGACGTTTGAGATGGAGCCGGGCCGAGCGATTGTGCTGCCACACTTTAAACTTGGCAGATAATAGACTGCTAATTGCAACAGCGAAGAACAAAAGCAGCAATAGGACAGAGAGGAGTGGTTTTGGATGTGTGCGGACGTGGCCCGAGGACGGCCCGGGGCAGGAGCGCACAACGAGAGGAGCAACGTGAACCGACAGCAGAGAACAACGCTCCAATGCAGTTATTTATACTGTATACTTCATGTTTTTAAGAAGGATTAGGATGGTTTTATATTTTATTTCAACTAGTAATAGCTTTGAAGTCATATTTGTAGTAGCAGTGCCAGTAGTAGCAGTAGTAGTGGTAGTAGTAGTAGTAGTAGTAGTAGTAGTAGTAGTTGTAGTAGTAGAAAAGAAAACGTTATAGCAAAAGCTGTATTATTAGAAGAAGTAGAAGTAGTAGTAGTAGCAGTAGAGCTAGCGGTAGCAGAGGTAGTAGTAGTAGTAGTAGTAGTAGTAGTAGTAGTAGTGGTAGGTGGCAGTAGAAGTAGTAGATGTAGCAGTAGTAGAAGTAAAAGTAGTGGTAGTAGTAGTAGTAGTAGTTGTAGTAGTAGAAAAGAAAACGTTATAGCAAAAGCTGTATTATTAGAAGAAGTAGAAGTAGTAGTAGTAGCAGTAGAGCTAGCGGTAGCAGAGGTAGTATCAGAGGTAGTAGTAGTAGTAGTCGTTGTTATAGTAGTAGTAGAAGTAGTAGTAGAAGTAGAAGTAGTAGTAGTAGCAGCAGCAGTAGTAGTAGTAGTAGTAGTAGTAGTAGTAGTAGTAGTAGTAGTAGTAGTTGTAGTAGTGTGTGGTAGTAGAAGTAGTAGATGTAGCAGTAGTAGAAGTAAATTTAGTAGTGAAAGTAAAAATAGATGTAGTAGGAGTAGTAGTGGTTGTGGTAGTAATAGAAGTTGTAGGAGTAGAAAAGAAAAAGTAGTAGCAAAAGCAGTAGTATTAGAAGAAGTAGTAGTAGTAAAAGTAGTAGTAGTAGTAGTAGTAGAGCTAGCGGTAGCAGAGGTAGTATCAGAGGTAGTAGTAGTAGTAAGTCATAGTAGCAGTAGCAGTAGTCGGCATTGTTGTAGTAGTAGTAGTAGTAGTAGAAGTAGTAGTAGTAGGAGTAGTAGTAGTAGTAGAGCTAGCAGTAGCAGTATCAGAGGTAGTGGTAGTAGTAAGCAGCAGTAGTAGTAGTAGTAGTAGTAGTAGTAGAGCTAGCAGTAGTAGTATCAGAGGTAGTGGTAGTAGTAAGCAGCAGTAGTAGTAGTAGTAGTAGTAGTAGTAGTAGTAGTAGTAGTAGTAGAGCTAGCAGTAGTAGTATCAGAGGTAGTGGTAGTAGTAAGCAGCAGTAGTAGTAGTAGTAGTAGTAGTAGTAGTCGTTGTTGTTATAGTAGTAGAGGTAGCAAGAGTAGTAGTAGTAGAAGTAAAATTAGTAGCAGCAGTAGTAGCAGTAGTAGTAATAGAAGTACAAATTGTAGTTAAAGTATTAGAAGTAGTAGTAGTAGAGGTAGCTGTAGTAATAGTAGTAGTCATAGTAGTAGTAGAGGTAATCGTAGTAGTAGTAATAATAGATAATGTCTTCACTCAAAATGTTGGGTTTCAATCCTTGTGATTCACTGTGAGACCGGGTCAAATGACTTACTCCAATTACGAGGGTCAGTCAATTTCTGTTATACATTTGGTCATTTGTAAAATATTCTAGCTTTGAAGAAAACTGATTAGAGTATTAGTATTAGAGTATTCCATGCTTAGCTAGAAATACTGCAACTGAAATCTGCATCTGTCTAATATGTATTTATTCACTTGTGCTTCTTGGTGATGATAACTGACCCTGACCATGTTTCCACGTTCTAATCATCCAACTCCGTCATACATATTAATGACATATGATACATATTAATGCATTTTGACATCAGAAAAACAATGTCGAATACTTGATGATCAGGTTAATAATCAAGCGCCCACATTTATTATTCACGTAGGCAATCACTTCCGCATGCGTGCCTTTTCACCTTTTCTACACTTATTTTACACATTATTCTTGTCTATTTAAGAACATACTGATGTCACAGAGATTTAACCTGAACCCGCCCTGCTTTGTTTAGCCTAGTTCTTCGTCTTAATTCCTCCAAGGTTTCAGCAGCTTGTTGTAAACAGGAGGTAGATTGTGTGTTGTTTTGCTGCTGGTCTCGTATCGGATCGTTCCAAGTCTCTGCAATTTGCCTTACATACTTTTGAGCTGGTTTAGTATTATTTTGTTTTTATTCCATCCTGATTTCATATTCATCAGTATTTTTGCATTGGTAAAATAAAATAGGTAAATATATAAATTTTATCACAGGGTTTGCGTAATTTTCTTCTATGAAATGTATTTATTCTTGCACGTGATGGCACATTTAATGTAACGAAAGCAGTGTATAGAAGTTGATTCCACATAATCCGTCTTAATGAGGCGGTTGTTGTGTGTTTGTACTGACCTCTGAGGCGTTGACCCTCCCCTCCTGGAAAGAGCAGCTGGACGGGTCGTGGGTGCACAGGTTTCGATACTTGCACCAGTGGCACCGGAAGGCGCTGTTCACACACGACAAGCACCTGCAGAACAAGCACAACACAAATGTAACAGAAATGTATGCAGATTTAGCCTTTTATATGGACAAAATGGGATCGAGAGTGCCAAAAAATGTGAAGAGTGGGGCGTGACACAAAGGAAATGAGTTCAGATCCCGAGTGGTACCGGCTGTTGTGCTGCCCCCCGCAGGAGGTTGGCACTGGACCCCAAAAACTGATGGGCCCGTTTTAATGGATGCAGACATGTATTGTGGTTGTATATTAATGCAGTGTGTTGATTGTGTGTGTTCAAGTTTCATCCGTCTCATTTGTCTGAAATCCAAAATAAGCAGTTGGTTTGACCTGTGTTAGGTGCTAGTACTTGTAAGTGTATAAAATATACAGCGTTGAAGGCTTTACTACAGCCTCCAATGACTCTTTCTGAAGTTCTTTTTGAATTAAACAAATACATCACAGCCCTGAGGGGGTCTGGGGGGCCTCCACCAAAGAAGCCTTTAACAAATAGTAAAAAATACTATTCGAAATACTAATAATGAAGCTGTGTGTCATGTGTGCATTGTGTGAGTGTGTATAATGTGTGCGCGTGTGTGTGTGTGTGTGTGTGTGTGTTTGCATAATGTGTTCGTATGTGTGTGTGTACGTGTGTGTGAGAGTGTGTATAATGTGTGTGTGTGTCCTGTGTGTGTGTCCGGTGTGTGTGTGTGTGTGTGTGTGTGTGTGGCCAAGGAAACAAGGGTAAAAACAGAGTACAAATGTGGATGATGAGGACGAACAGACACTTGTTTCTGTAATTAGCATTAGTCTTGTATTGTTCACGAGTGGAGTCATTACAGGAGGTGTCTGTGTCTGTGAGAGCGGCTTTGTGTGCTTTGTAGATGCACGGCTTTAGGTACAGGCCAGATGTATAGAATTACTATCACATTTCAATAAAAAACACATTTATGATTCAGAAATGTCTCAAATGTAAATAAATCCAAGTCATTAAAATGTGTAATATGTATTTGTCTGGTGTCAGGCCCGGCAGCTGCTGGTGGAGATGTCATTGCTTTGCATAGTATGTTTCACAGTCTGGCATTAAAGTAGAATGTATTCAATCGCAGGTGCTGTTATAGCTTAAAAAAGCTATAACATGGCCTGGTGGCGCCTGTCTCCATGGAGATAGTTTAATACCATACTGTGGAACATTCTAGGCAAAGCAATAGAATCTCGTTGCAAAGTTACAAAGTGAACCTTTTAAAGCATTGATAATATATTAAACCCTAATCTTTTGTTTTGTTTTCAAATTATAATAGTGTTAACATTATTATTTTTTTACGACTTTATGATAACTTAACAAAGCATGAACAACGACTTCATTCATAATGAAAAAATGTATTTATTAAGAACAATTCAGGCTTAGTAACTACTAAATTAAGGGGTTAGGATTCAGGGTTAGTGTATTAATTGAGTAGCTTTATTCTTATCCAACTATTTGTTCATTATGAATTAAGGCTTTGTTCATGGTTCATTAAGGCTGATAAAAGTGTAGCTATTGTAAAGTGTTACAGCAAAATGTACATTTGTGTAATTTGCACCCTTAGGTTAAATTAGTTAATTGTATTGCATTGTTCTGGAGTAAAAGGTTGGTTCAAAACAACATTTGGCTCTTACTCATATGTACAAGCAGAATTTGGAAAGCAGATTCATCATATTTCTGCCAGTTGCTATAAGCATTTGTGTCAGTGCTTTTACTCACTCACTCACACACCTGGCAACGCACGGCTGTCTCATGTCACGCTTCTTCATGATGGTAACTTTGCATTTTATATTCACGCCACAATCTTTTCCATGTAAAGGCCTCGCATCTTCTCTCAGCTATTGACACAACGCTGCATATTCCAAACAATTAGGAGACACTGTTTTGCCCTGTTCATTATTTAATAGCTCTGAGTTATGCAGTTCTGTCATAGTGAAATATTCATCGGTGCAAAAGAGTCTCCGCAGAGAGTGGAGTTCTTCCCCCTTGAGGCTCGTGCAGAGTTTGTGTGCGAGACAATGCCCTTTTCAGCTCAATGTGCACTTGCATGTTTGCCCATTACATGAACTGATCACTGAGATGATAATTGCCTTTTGTGTTGCTCAGCACGCTTAACAGCTGTCAGTCTTGTAGAGCTACAGGGCAGTGGTTCTGGGGACCATAAAGGGACCATAAAGGGACCATAAAGGGACCATAAAGGGACCATAAAGGGACCAGAGGTGGTACTTCTTCATTTTGGAATCCTTTATTCTAGTTCCAACTTGAATGACTTCCTCATTAGTAAAGCTTAGGCTTGTTTTAGTCTTAGACTATGCACGATTAGACCTGCTTTACATCACTTGCATTAGAGAGATTCCTTTAAACTGGTTTAGTCCCATTCAATATTTGAGTTGGTTTGGATCTCGGATTTCTACTTGTGACGTCACAAATCTATTTTCTGGGGCTCAGAGAGGCTCATTAACAGGATTAATGCAAAATACTCCACGTATGTTTTAGATGACAATGTTATAGCATAGTTCAAGCTTTAAAAAGTACATTTAGCCTAAACTTAAGTGTCCTTTACTTATACATTTTTGTCCGTTTGAAACCATGCAGCCGCGAATGGCATCCCGGGTTATGTTGCAGTTGCAGTCAAAAACAATAGAAGCGTATAATTCTGCAGGTAGTACTTGGCATATTATACTGCTACAGGGCACAGGTGAGCAAGCTTTTATCTCACACAGAAAGCAGTTGCCTCAGCTTCGGCTTGGCTGTAACATCAGGGGAATGCTAAAGGATATTACAAAGTGCTGCGGTACAGACACTCCTCCTCCTCGGTTGGAATCCAGCCTTCAGAGCTGTGATATGTGACGCACAGGAAGGAGCTCACCACAGGCAGGAGGCCATCTTCAATTGTACAGGTGGAGGAGGAGGTGTGAAGCAAAGTGTCAGTTATTTTTCGACCAGATAATGAGTCAAGATAAAGATTTAGCTCCAATTAAAACAGATAATAACACAATGGTTTGTAGTCTCTATTTAGGCACAGTTCAGATGTGACACTGGACACTGTTTTGTAGAATTTATACCTGTGTGCACTTGATATTTCTTGCTAGATATTCGTTGAGAGTACTTAAAATAGATGTAATGACACTAATCAATAGTTGGTGTAATCCCATGATTGTCTTAGCTCCGAAACATTTCAATTATTAGTGAAAATAACCCAACAAAGAGAATCCAAATCTCAAAAATACCGCATCATTATTGCAATGACTTATACATCGATATTGCTCAACTCTATAGCTTGTTAGAACGGCCGAGTATTTGATCACAAACAGAAGTTATAATCAGGACGACGGCAGTGAGTGTTCCCGTTCCTGTATTCAGGCGCTCGAGTTACGCAAAGTTATTTTTAGGAAGCTTCAGGGCGCCTAAGGTTGAGGACAAGTTGTAACTAATTCTCCCAGGATCGATGCAGCGGTTTGGGGCGGAGGGCCGTGTCTGTAACTGGGATGAATGAGCGTGGAGGACAGAGAGAATGGAGAGAATGGAGAGAATGGAGAGAGAGAGAGGGAAGAGATGGATAGAGAGATACTTACAGTTGGTGCACGCTGCAGTTGTAAAATTTCACTTCGGTGCTGATCAGCATCTGCCCCGTCTCCTTAGAGTTCAGACGCAGTTCTACTCCGGACCAGTCTGCGGGGACGGAAAAGGAGAGAAATCGATAAGGTGACTAAAGTTGTATGATATTGTGGCATGATAGTCAACTTCAGGGGCTCTTGGTAGGATTTTGGGGGGCCGGAGGCAAAAAAGGCTCACACGGGGCCCCGTTTTATAGAAAAGAATGTACTACGTAAAAGTGCCATATGTCCGAACAACAGGGAACAGTTTTTGTGTTGTGTGGAATAATATGAAGACCCAAACAATGTCGAAATATTTATCAGCGCATGAAAGGTGTAAGGAAAAGTACCAAGCAGATGAAATTGTGTAGTTGAAGTTGAACTGGATGAATTGGAATATTTGAGAAAAGTACTTGAGCCCCTTCCTTTCTGGACACTTATACTGTTTGGGAGCTACTCGTGGTTGCTTGCAACATAGGAGCGGATTCATATTTCCCCTCAATGTATTATATATATACTTTTTCTAGGCATGTTTTATGTATCATACAGTCAGATTAAAGATTCATTATTTCACTCATTTATTCTGGGCCCGTCAGTTAAACACACCTTTTCCTCCCTCTTTTTCAACGCAATTACAATACAATCATAATTCGAGATGACAAACAAACATCTGGTGATTAAATAGAGCAAATAAACACATATATGGACAAAAGCTTTACCCTTTATTTCACTTTTTGTCTATGCATTGCTAGCACCTAAACAATTGCTCATACTGTTAACCTTTTATAATATTTGATTAACATTTTATATTCGGTCAGGCGCAGTACCTAAAGTGACTGTAGTGAGCCATGTTTGTGTGAAAGAAAACTCCATGACACATCAAGAAGGCTTGTTTGTACTGGGAATCAGATCACCAAATGCCAAGTCAGTACCTCAGTATGAACGCGCACAAACTTCTGTTGAATGTAAATACAGCTCATTTACATGTATATAGGTCAGAGACAGTACAGTAAACATACACATCACCGCGTACTCTGACAGGACTGCGCTTTCCTCTCGCTTTGGTTGACTACAGAGCCGCTTTACAGGGCTTGGCGCAAAAACAGCCTCTCGTCCCTCCCACAGGACTCCAGGCTCCATAAATAAGTGTAGCTGTATATGCATGAGATGAGTGAGTGCATTTCAGATGACATGCAGCGCGTGGGCGTCCAGAATGACCCTTTCTGCCCCGTTCTCGGCGCAGCACCTGTTGGAAATCAGTTCTGCTGCTCATAAGTCTGCAATAACACACAGAGATGGAATAACAGAGTGGTCAGAGCAATGGATGGAATGGTAAGTCAGTAGGAAATAGGCCTGTCACAATGACCAAAGCTAATATCATGATAACATGTCATATTGAAACTACTTTATGCCACTGGCAGTGACCCAAAAATCACCAAAAACCTTAATCCAAAAGAAAGTAGTGAAAAGCATGAAAAAGCACAGCTGAATGAAACACTTAAATGGGGCAGTATCATTTACAAGTCGTATTATTCTACCTTATCTTGTAGATTTTTACTGGCTAATCACCACCAGGGGGCACTCTAGCAGGAAGCGCAAGCATTTTATACACTATAGAAGACAACGACAGTGGACAGTGGTCCCTGTCATTACACTCAGACTCATATTCACAGAATAATGAGTCTAATGAGGAAGTGAATCTAGATGCTGCGAAGCGCAAGGGCACATGAGGAGCGCGGACATGCAATATATGACGGTCTGCAGTTTAGAACCAGGTAAATCAGCTCACAGAGAGCAATCAATGACAGAGGGACAGTAGGGACAGCTCAGAAGTGTTTTCTGTTTGATAAGCTTTAAAATGCTAGAAATGAGTCTAATTAGACCTGCAGGGTTCGCAGGTGTGCCGCGAGGACCAGAGTTCAAAAGACAACCGGCGAATCACTACCCTGTACTATAGTTATGTGTAAATATCTCATGTTATAACGAGGGCACCTGCAGCTTATGGTCAGGTACAATTTGTGATTTCTTTCTTTTACAAATAATATATTTTGTAAGATTGCTAAATACATAGTAGTTGTAACAATTAAAGAGAGCATTTATTATATTAACTGGAAATTGGTAGACAATGTTTTCATCTGGACATTGATCATAACGTTTCGACTTCTATCCAAATGATGACCAACCTTGTTTGTCATGACTCCTGGATGAATGAGGGATGACAGCGACTTGTTGCATTCCGAGGATCAATACAATAATACAATGAGCAAAAGTAACCAAATATACAAATGCTAAACAAAGTGCAGCTTCCCTTTTTTGTGTGTACGTCTTCTTGAAAATGACATAACCACCAATTACAGCGGCTGCACCTTGGGAATAACCATCTCCAGACTTCTGCTCCATCTTTATCTTTATCTTTATCCCTCCCACGGACTCATACCTGACTGGTTACAGAACATCGGCCTCTACGGACCCCTCATAAACACTCCCCCTTCCACTTCCATTCTACTGAAGAAAGTGCGTGTTCATTTATAACACATCAGTAGAGTCATTTTCGTCCCTCGCCTCGCCTTCACTCTTGATTTGGCCAACCATCTTGTTACCCTTAATGTCCACCTCTGATCGAATTCAACCGCTATCTCCAGGTCATCGCCAGCAGCAGCCGCCAAATCAATGCATGTAAAAGACAAACAGCTGTTTCAAAAGGTGCTTTAAGATGGAGTATACAGATGGGGGGAAGCCTTAGGGAGACGACTAAAGGTGAAAATACACACGTCCAAAACATGTGGAGGGAGATATTGGGCGTAATGGAAAGCAGATGGATGTAAGGAGAGGTTACAAAGGGGGCTGGCTGACATTTACCTGGGGGAGGACATTCATATTAGATGCAGCAGCAAAACCCCCCATGGGAGAGCCGGGCAAACAACGCTGTCATTTACTCAGTCAGAAGCACAGATTACCAAGACCCCAAACACACACCCACACACACGCACACACACACGCACACGCACACACACACGCACACCCACACACACACATAGCAAAGGAAATACAAGCCTTTGTTCAAAGACTGCACTCAAGACATCTGGAGATTTCATACCAAGCTATGATAAATAGAAAGGAGGGTATTGTTCAAAGGGGAAACTGTCCCAAGGCACAATGGACCTCTTTACCTGTAGAACTGAAGGGAGAAAACTCAAAGACTTTTTATATTCGAGATCAGATGTGTAGCCATCCTTGACACGTTTTAGTTTTATTTATTTACTCATTATTGCTGTATTGCAAAAATGTGATGATGATGATGACAAATGAACAAAATCCGCATACATCTTTGTCTAATCTGATGTTCGTTCATATTATTCTTGTATTTCTAATCAGGCTACTTCAACAGCCACTGAGCTCCTGGGACTTACAAATGGAAATGTGGAAATCATTGCATATTAACTCTGAAATTACATTAATTAAATTGCATCTATCGGCAAATGAAATGTTTTCAATTCAACCAATAACCTTCCGGATATGAGGAAGACTGCTCGACTGCCCGAGACATTCGCACCACTTTGTATGAATAGTTCAAAAGAGGAGTAGCTGGTGCTTCAAGGTACAATGTTACTTTAATCATTAATGTGTACCCCTTAGATATTTTTTGCAGTAAACTTTTCTTTTTAGACTGGCAAAAACCTACAAAACCAACATCTGAATCATAAACTACATAAATAATCACTGTCAATCAATTCCTAGATAAAATGTAGGTATCACTACTTTTCCCATGTTAATATATTCTTAAACGTGTGCTATAGTGATCAGATTGGGCCATATATTCTTAATATCAGAGTGGGGAAGAATATTTTGAGAATGCATTTACTGTTACTGAATACCTGCATTAATACATGTAAGTATTTAGCAACAAATTCTGTTACATGGTACAATCAGAATAATATATTTCATATACCGTATTTTTCGGACTTTGAGTCGCACTGGAGTATAAGTCGCACCAGCCAAAATTATGCATAATAGAGAAGAAAAAACTGGAGTGCTCTTCACACTGGAGTATGAAATGCGTTTGCAAGTGTGAAAATAACAAATAATATGACAAATAAGTTGCTCCGGAGTATAAGTATAAAAGTATAAGTCGCACCCTGGCCAAAACTATTGAAAAAGGTGCAACTTATAGTCTAGAAAATACAATATTTTTTATGTTGAATTGTGTTTCAATATAGTGTACAAACATGACCAAAGGATTAAAATATTGTTTGCTTTTATAGTTTTTTATGCTTTTATTTATCATTCATTGGAGGAGGAAAAAATACTCAAACACTCACCACAAAAGCCCCATTTTCTCTTTTTTTTTTCTTAAAGTTGTGAAGTTCAATTAAATAAAATTCACTCCGACAAAACAATACATTATATGAAGCATGATGAAGTCCTAGTCTAATTAAAAATGTCCCTTCACCAAGAGAAAAACTAAATCACAACTGACCGACTCTCTCTCTAGTTTAAAGCCTAAATTGATGAAGTACTGCCATGTATTTCTTAAATTTGAGAAAAGTAGCTGTGAATACCACCCAAAGAAAGAAAGAGTAACTGTACAGCAATACTTCCACTCAAACTTAGTATTCTGATTTAGGTATTTCCAGTACAAATATTAAGTTATGTCCCAACCTGCTTATTATGAGCACACTTTATCGAACAAAAACATGAATAAAATAAGTCCGAATTGTCCAATAACTCTGGCTTATGGAGCTGGAGGAGCCGCTGGGAGCTTCAGGCAAACAGCAGTGCCATTTACCCATTCAGAATCATGGATTACCAGCTCCCAAAGCGCACACACATAGAACACAACTCATCTATTATTCAGGCTGTTTGCTATTGTCACCCTGCAGCCATCTCCCAGCTCAGACAACAGGTGTTAGTATTCATAATGATATATATGTTTGCAAATAAACGGATGGCACAGTGACGCCGCCGCTAAATTTATGGAAATATGCTGCAGGGATAAAATAAAAGGTCATGGTATTTCAATATGAGGGATTATTTTATTTCTTGGGCTTCAAAATATTAATTTCATGTGGATATTTATTGTCGAGCATATTTAAAGTGTTGTTTGCAAACCTGCAGAGGCAACACAATTATTATATAGACCGTATAGATGTCATTTTAATTGAGGCTATTATTGTGAAGGCCAAAACCATTATATAGGTCCAGTTCTCAGGTTATTCATTACTCAGTTCAGAATTCTCTCAACTATGAATCCTCTAGGAGTTTATTCATTTGTGTACTATGAACAAAAACCTATGCTTTTTAAACATATTTCATATATATATATCACAATCGCAATACTTTCACCAAGTCACTAGTGTGAAAAGCACAAACAATATCAGAATAAAGCATATTAAGTACGGCCTTGCTAAGTGCCCACCACCGTCAATGAAATGGGGTTTATTTTGCACCCTATAATTGAGTTTGAAGCTATAATTGAGTTTGAAGCAGTTTTCAAAATGAACTGTAAAATGTATTATAGAGGATGTTTTCTATTCAAATACTATTGAATTCCCGAGTACCAGTACCTTTTGGTTGGGAAACACAGATGTAGTTCATAATACCTTGTCCTTATCCTTATCCATACTTCTATGTCTTGGTTAGAGACTTTGTAAAATGAAAACCACTTTCAAACCAGAAGACGTCTCATTGATTGCTGCATCTCAATTCTGTTTGCCCGGCTGGACATCCACATTGGAGCACTGCCCACTGTTTCAACCCAATCCAAGTGCTTAATGGTCAGCAGGTCAGGCAGAGAGAGCCAGAGGACCCCGACCTGACTAGCACCTGCTCTGATGGACCATGCTCTTTTCCATGGAACCCTTGACAGGCAAAGGGCTTCTGTTGTAATGGTTATAATGGTGTGACTGTGAGTGGTTTGCGTGGATCAATAAAGATGTTTTGAAGATGTCAAGGACAGAGAATCTAAAGGATTTAATGACATTTTGGGTTTGAGTTTTACAAAATGATGGCTTTAAAAAATAAAAAATAAAACTCTTTTCAATGGTATGCTGTGTTTATCATGACTATATAACACCAGAAATAGGCAACAGCATGCAGTGACATCTTCAAAATGGCGGTGACAACAAATAAGTTATGTACCTGAAACCCATGCATAGAAAGCAGACTGGATTATTCAGTATTTTGCCTCAAATGGCAGACTTTTGACCGTGGCGTATTTAATGGAATGCTGAAGATCTGTGTATATGGCTAAAGGTAATGCCAATACACTTGAGGAATATATTTGTATATAGTAGTTCATTTCAATACGAAAGAAGGGCTCAATACTCAATATCTATTTTCATACAACAATGGCAACAAAACCCACATTTTTAGACAATATAATGTAATTTTCTACTTAATATTACAGGAGTTTCTACAGTATTTCAATGCAGTCTTTTACTAGTCCTGATATGGATCAATATTATTCTAAAACCAATCAGGAAATGTCAAGATTTTGTGTTTTTTTCAGTATCAATACTAGTTTTAGTATCAATTAGTATCTGGGTACCACAACTACATGAAAGTCACATCATCACAGCGCTGGTTATAGAGAGTCTTACCTTGGTCTGTGGGGATGAGGGGCACGTCTTTAGCCGCGGGGGACACACACAGGATCTGGTTGCCGTTGACCTTGCCCTCCACCTCGGTCAGGTTGCCAAAGGAGCAGGTGATGCCCGCAGAGAGATCTGGAACATCGCTCACCTTCACCAAGAGCTGTAAATAAGCCACAGGACGACAATATGCCTTTTTTATCATGGCCTTCAATTATTTATAGATGGATATAAACTAAGGTATAAAGCTGACACGGTCTTATTGAAGAGTACAAATCATTCAGTTATCTCCAAAAGAGTTTAGGGAGGTGAAATGGTTTGGGGATTAATGTTGTTACTTTTCATAATAATATGTTTATTGTAGTTCTAACAGAATTATCTTTGGACATGATACAAGAAGAAAATTAGTTCTTCAATAATTTCCCTTGGGAATAAATACACTTTGTCTATTTGTAACCCACAATTTTTACACCAAAATTAGCATATTCTGTAAATTTACACCATTCTTTATATACTATATCTTTTACCTACATTTCTAATCATACAATGTAGAAGCCCAACCATATGTTTCGATACCGAGTGGATGACATGACATTTAACTATGATTCCAAAGTTTATCCTGCAATTTCTTTCTTTGCTTGCTTAACACACATCGAAACACTTCAAAGTCAAATTGCAGTTCTATACAGGAAGTAGCTAACCACATCAGCTTCTCTGGCCTAGCGCATTAGCGTGCATATAGCCACACACTAACTGTTTGAAGCCGCCCTCCAGAGAGCGGTGACACTAAAGACTGGAGCCTTCAGCTGCACTGCCTATAAATACATGCATTCTGCGTGCTATCCTCGTTCTCACTCGCCTGGATAATTATCACCGTGCATTTCTCAGCTTTCTGCCATTAGCTGTTATTTTTGGGGTCCGTAGCCATTTGAAGTCTCACTCTTTGTTTTATCTGCCTTTCTCAAAACACTGCGGGGCTGGTGGGACATCGAGACGCTTAACTGTTGCAGTCTTGCTTATTAGCCCCGTATACTCATTCAGACCAAAATCCCTTTTTTTGTGTCTCCTGTTTTAGGTTGTTTGTGTTGCTCAACGCCGAGGTGTGCTGCAGAGGGGGCTTGATTACGGCAATCACAGCAATCATTGTCCTTTGTTCGAGTCACGTTTCTCTGAGTAACCTCTCACATTAATTAGCTCTTTGGAAACTGTCACAAACACACAACGAAATACACACAAAAACATTCTTGTCACACATGTTGTTGTATTGCTCCTCTTACCACAAAATGGCGTTGCTGGCAGGATTTTGGGACCAATTAGTATTTTTTGTTTTTTAAATAAAGGTGTGCTGGTTGTTCAGATTTCTTCCAAGCTGTCATGGAGATTGCAATTAGTAAACGCTGAATGTGTGTTAAATTTAGGAGGTGGAATGAGCTTGTGACTGGTCAGGCTGACGTGGAAACATAATGTAACCTTTGGATTTTAATTTAGGAAAATGCTATAGCTAGAACCTTTTGTGAACGTCTGGAATGTAGTTGGGCAATCTATAATGTACTAATTTGTACTTAATATGTTTTTATACTAAAAACAAATCAACACAGTTGTTCAGTCAAAGATGTTGTCAACAAGACACGTTTCTGATACGTTTCTTTCTTCATTCAGGTCTACTGGTTCATGGCTCAATTTGTATGAATAATAATTTTAGAAAAGCTGAATTTCTACCCTTTTGTAATGCTTTCTTTTAGTTTACAAAGTAACCTGTCCTTCAAAAATGGTCACTAACCGTCACTGCTCCATCACTCTTCTCTTCTTCTCTCTGTCTTTCACTTTCACTCTCTAATTTGGTAAAATAGTTCTCCTCCCCTCCCTCTTTACTTCCTTTACCTCTCTTTCTTGCTCAGTCACTGTCTTGTTCTGTCCTTCCCCTTTTCTCTTTCCCTTTCCCTCTTCCCATTCCTCTGCCCATGTGGAAACATTGCTGCACCCTGTTCTCTCCCTTTCACTCCTGAATTCTCTCCTGTTCTCCTTCTCTCTTTTTTCTCATTCTCTCTCTATCCCCGACTTCTTTAATCTGCTCATGTTTAACCCCACCCCCTTTCTCAACTAAAATCACTTTCCTCTCCTTTCTCTCTGTATTTTACTCTACCCTTCTTCTTTATCTCTCTCTCTATTTCTTTACCGCCGTCTCCATTGCTCTCTCAACCACCTCTTTCTAACTCTGCTGCACCCTTCTCTCTCTCCAACCATCTCACTCCTAACCTTTCCTCTCTTCAATCTCTCTCTTTGCAACTCTCTCCCCTTCCCTCTCTTTTTCCTTAACCCTTCTCTCTTGCTCTCTTTGTCCATCTCTGCCACTTCACCTTTCTTTTACTCTCTCCCTCTTTATCATTCTGTTTCTTTCCCCTCTCCTCCTCTTATTTATCTCTCTATCCCCCCAAGTGGAAACCCTGCACTCAGATCTCTCTCTCTCTCTCTCTCTCTCTCTCTCTCTCTCTCTCTCTCTCTCTCTCTCTCTCTCTCTCTCTCTCTCTCTCTCTATCTCCCTAACCTTCTTCCTTATTCAGCCCCTCTCTATCTCAGTATATCTCTCCAGCTCTTTCCTTCCTCTCTTCATCCCTCCGTCCCTCTGCCCATGTGGAAGCGCTGCACCCTGCTCTCTCCGACTCCCACTCACAGCCCACACAAACGTCTTGGCACACGTATTTACTGCTGGGTAAGTGAGCATATGCACACTGAAACGCCCACATGTGCTGCTCTCCTCACCCTCTCCGACTAATGTTTATGCATCACCACAATCAAATCCAGACAAACTGCTACGTGGGACCGCTTACCCAACGCAATCTGTCTTTCCGTGGGAGGAAGTAAGAAGATACATGTAATATTTTTAAACTGTAATTTGTGTAAAACAGTGATTGGACATGTGCGGCGGAATAAGTATTTGGAGCGGTTGATGCGTGACTTACGGGGACGCTGGGCTCCGACACAGCGATGCTGTCGGGAAAGACGGTGGCCTTCACGCACTGGTTCAGAGACGCAGCGAAACGGTACAGCTCATCAGCGCGATCGCACCGGTTCCTCTGGGAGCAGCTGAAAAATGATAAAGAAGTGTTAGTTAGTATAGATCGAAACATGTAAATCCTCAAGGAAAAACTTCTAAACATACAATTTCAATCAACCTAATGTTTTGGTTTCAATGGTTGCGCTGTAAAACTTTAGACCGAAATTGAATTGCGTTTTTTCTTTAAAATACTGCAGTGTATGATGTCTGTTTAAAAAGGTAGGATTCAAAGTGCATTAACATTCCCAGGAGCATTAACATTTGGGAGAAATTACACTGAAATATGAATTTAATAACATTTGGAGGTTTAAACTACAGGTACAACAAGATTTTTGAATAAAAATATAGTACATTCTATTATCAAATCATTGCAGTCTTTGCGATCTGATAATTGCCAACACAAATTGCGATATATTGCGCAGCTCTATTCAATGGCATGGCCTTTTTTGGTGTTAAGGGACTACTTTTCCTTTTCACCCAACTCAAGTAAAAAGCACAAAGATAATACTCTACTTCAAGGTCAAATTCAGTTTCATTGCAGTTCAAAACATATTGGTATCAGATCAAAATATGGACTATACTTTGACTTGCACTGGGTCGAAACAAATGTGACCTATATCCTTTACTCACAACCAAAGACCGTATTTTCCAGACTATAAGTCGCACCTTTTTTCATAGTTATGTCCAGGGTGCGACTTATGTTCATATTTATACTTGTATACTTATACTTCAGAGCGACTTATACGTCATATTATTTGTTATTTTCACAATTATGCATTTTTTGGCTGGTGCGACTCATATTCGGGAGGGAGGGAGAGGGAGAGAGGGAGGGAGAGAGAGAGAGAGAGAGAGAGAGAGAGGGGGAGAGGGAGAGAAGGAGGAAGAGGGAGGGAGGGAGAGAGAGGGAGAGGGGGAGAGGGAGGAAGAGGGAGGGAGGGAGAGAGAGGGAGAGGGAGGGGGAGAGAGGGAGGGGGAGGGGGAGAGGGGGAGAGGTAGAGAGGGAGGAAGAGGGAGGGAGGGAGAGAGAGGGAGAGGGGGAGAGGGAGGGAGGGAGAGGGAGATGGGAGGAGAGGAAGAGACGCAGACACTCCAGCAATGGCTTCAGCCATTGCAGATTTTCTAGTTTGACTACTTTGTTGTTTCCAAGTCAAAGCTTCCAATTTCTGTTTGAAGATTTTTTTGTAACTGGAACCTACATTTGCCAAATAATTACACCATTCAGTCTTTTCAGGAACTAGAGCTAATTGCTAACTTATTACAGATGAGTAGTTTGAGACGCTCCCTTTCTCTTTCATTCAAACCCTGTGTTATGTGCTGCTCATTACCCCACACGCCCTCTATCCTTATCCAACCCTTCCTTTCTACTGCCTGGCTAACCGGCTGTCTGGTCACTGCAGCTCTAATTGGTCAGGCGCTGTCCAAGGTGCTGATTTGCCCTGCTACTACGCCACTGTCTGTTAGCGGTGGGGGAAGAGGCCGTTTCATGCTTCCTTGCCACACGCCAAACTACAAACTACAAACTACATCTTCATCCTTAGCCTTAGCAGTGTAATTATGTTGTCAGGCGCTGGAGAGAGAATCCGACAGCAGCCTCAAACGAGCGGGCGCGGGCACAGCGGGCGGGTGCGTGCTAACACTTGTAGCGCTCCGTTGGGACTGGCAGGGAGAGAGTAGAAGTGGTGCAGTAGAGTAGTGAAGAAAAAAGCCCACTGGGAAAAGAGGAAAAACTGTCGAGGATTGAGGGAGAAATCATAGAAGTAAAACTTTGGGAAAATGTAGTTCTGACAAGATGTTAGCAAAAAGGGTCAAATCTGTTGTGTCTTTTATTACTGCCTGTGCTATATTATAATGAAAGATAGAAGCAAAATGCAATGATAAAGAGAATGTATAGAACTCGGGATTGACCATTATTGGCAATATCCGCCATTTTTTGTGACAGTGCAAAATATCCTTTAGTATTAACAAAGACAATGTGGAAAAAGTAAACTAAAGAGTTATGAAACAACTTGATAAGTTGCTGGGTCAATGCAAATTGATTAAACACTACATAGTTTTAAAACATATTCAAATAAACTAAGGCTCTAATCGACTGAAGTAAACCCTGGTTGACTAAAGGGGAAGTGGCGTGAAACTGGCTAAACCTTTCATACAGTATTAAATCACTAGAAATAGTATATTCCAGTATATAAGACAATATAACTAGTATATATTGACTAATAATGGACTTAATATTGCTGCCGTTTTTGTTATAAAAGGTAATATAATATTTGTTTGAGTGTCTATTGTCCAAATTCACGATTATGATTATAAAATTGCAATTATTTTAATTGTCGACAAACAATCTATCAACTAAACGGCTAAAGGTTACAGCCCTAGAATGAATGTTAAGTTTGATATTTAGCATCTCCATAGCTTTAACATTACCTTATATTGATCAACTAAGATTGCTTATAGACCCCACACAACCCACACAAACCTCAGCGAAACATCTCTCATTTGTTGCTTCTGACTTACAAAATGTATTTTTGTACAGTATTTTCTTGACAGCACTCCAGAGGTTTGATTGAAGTATATATACATTTCTAACAATAGTACAAGGAAATTACTTTTATTCAGGGTTGAATATTTGGTCTACATCTACAGATTGACAACATAGATTTCATAAAGCAAATAAATGAGTAAAAAACAAGCCTATAATGGTCACTTTAACACATTGTCCTTGTATTGGATCCACTTTGTCTAGACGTTGATTTTTCTTTCTCCGACAACCACAGCCTCTGCAGACAATGATACTTAATATGTTTTCAGGTATGATGTTTTATGCATGACTCAAGGTGCAATACAATGTCAAATTACCCGCAAAAAAATCCAACTCGTTATTAACTTTGATAGAGATGCTGCATTGATTTTACTAAGCGTTATTTAACAAAAGTCATTTCGGGGTGGAGTGAAGAAAGAAAAAGAGAAAGAGGGAGAGGTGGTGAGGGGTTGTGGGGTGCTGCTGTTGCCATGGTTTCAGGGAGATGGCCATTATCTTGGTGTAGTTAGGAGCCGAACCATTGCTTTCTCATTAGCTGAAGTGCAAGCTATAGTGCTGACTAGAATCACACATTTTCTTTACTTTCAGCCACAATCAATGCCTTTTGTCGCTCACAATCCAAAATCAAGTGAAAAAAGGGCGTTTCTATGGATGAGCCGAAAACATTTTGGGGAAGAACTACAATCCTACATATTTGTGATGACATTGGTTTCATGTCTTGAACCAAGATTCAGTTCACAAAGCACATTTGACTTGAGATAAACACAAACTGCTTTTTTACATCACATTCCAGTTCAATAATAAGATCCATTGAAGACACAAGGAGATTTAGGTGTATAAAGGTTCACTATGTGTGTTTTTTGTACGGAGATAATCTACTTGCCTTCATTTTATTGCTTTTGCTGTAATGTTCCACGATATGGCATAAACCTGTCTATCTTGCATTTATTCAAGGTCGCCTCTCCACATGCTGACCTTCACCTAACTTGGCCTGGTGATGTCATCTATTTGGCTCCATGGAGATATTAGGGCTGTAGTCGAGTAAAGAAGTTCTTGGTCAAACACAACTTCTGCATCGATTAGTCAAGAAAAAATGGAGTGACAAAAGCTTAAACTATTATCTGACCCAAAGTCCAACAAATGTAATTTCAATAACCCCAGTTAACTCATTCTATGCCCACCATTTTCTGTTATTGCACATGTGTAAATGCAAATAAATAAGTTGACTAATACAAATTTTGGTAGAATAAGATTAAATAAACAACTGAATAATCAACTCAATGACCAAATGCTTATGGCATCGATATCGATATGTTAAACTGAGGAACATTCCGGGCAAAGTAACAAACTCTCCATGGAGACAAACTGTCACGCTGTACATAGCACATTTAATTGAGATGGAGGTGATGTGGTTGGATAAGTATGGTCGAATAATCTTTTGTATTATTGTAGCAATATTGGCTTTCGCTCTCATCTAAAGAACATTATCACATTATGGGATCTGCTGCGGCTCCTATACATTATCGTGTACATGGACTTGCGTTCACTCTTGAGATACTGTAAGTGGCGGACTGATTTTTCACCCTAAGGCGACAGCTCAAGGCCGAGTGCTCTGGGTAACGTTTCTAAGCCCTGTCCATGGTGCTGAAAACACAACTCCAGTCTCGTCACTATTTCTCTCAGCGGGATACAAATGCCCTGTCAGTCACAACGCTTTAGACGGCATGTAAATAAATATGGTCACTGACAGGGAAGGCATGTGCTAAAGATTTAGGTTACATTTCATCTGAGGAGATTAGAAAACACATTTAAAGTATATATAACACATTTAAAGGATAATATATACTTTAAATTTAGTTTTGGCGCTTCTGAAAATCCTGACATGAGGCACGAAATGGGGAATCAGGACCCAAATGTCTTGCAAAGAGTAAAGCTTTATAGTTTTAGAGTATCCAGGAAGGCTCGCCTCACAGCTAGGGCCAGACCGGAGAGATCACCTAATTATACAGAAAATCACTAGCAAATAAGTGTATCATCTGTAAAAAGTGACAATTCACTCCCAAATCCTGCTGTTCTGCTGCTGTCCATGTAAGCCCTTCAAAATCCTTCAAAAGTAATTAGTCGACTACTGAAAATTCTGGTCAAACAAGACATCATAGAGCGATTGATCAACTAAAAAGCAGCCAAAAAACAGCAAGCTAAAGGTTCACTGCCCTGAATATAGTCAAATATGCCATTTAATATACCAAAAACACCAGGTAGCAATACAGATTTGCATATATCTTGGCAATTATAACACAAAAAGGCCCAAAACTGGCATATATCTGACAATAACATACAGCATCTTAATAATCACATAAATATATTTTTATTTGCCATCAAACAGAATATACAGTACTTGATAATATATTTTCCTTTAATCTTTTGTTCCCACTGCCTCGCACACTGCTTTGCTTTCCTCCAGTGGTAAACATAACATAAGCATGAATACATTACCATATAGTCATGTATTATTGCACCGCTTCATGTAAATCATATGCACAGCCTCATCTGCAAAAATATAGAACATTACATTGCCCACATTGGATCTCACGGAGTGAGAATGACCACATCGGAACCTTTTCCAGTCAAAGTTCATTCCATTAGACGCTGCGTCTTATTCCCGAGCTATAGACAAGCAATTACCCAGAAGGCTGTGCGGCGCTGGGATCTGAAAGACGCCCAATCAGGCGGGAGCACTTCAGCGTGGAGTGACATGCTCTCATAAGGGAATGTAAATAGAAAACACTAGAACACGGATGTGCTGTATAATACACGATGTACCATAAAGACTTTACATGAGCTGGCCTTGACTGTTGTGCACATGAGAAAAGAGAAAGAAGAGAGAGAGAGGGGGAGAGAGAGAGGGGGAGAGAGATAGAGAGAGAGAGAGAGAGAGAGAGAGAAAGAAAGACAGAAAGAAAAGAGAGTGAGAGAGTGAGAAGAGAAGAGAGAAAGAGAGAGAGAAGAAAAAAGAAAGGGAGAGAGAGAAGACTAACGAGAGAGAAGTTGAGAGAGAGCGATAAGTTAAAAGAGACAGTGGGATGGGAGAGAGAGAAGAGTAAAGAAAGAAGAGAGAGATAAGTTAAAAGAGAGAGCGAGACAGAGATAAAGAGAGCGGGAGAGAGAGAGGAAGAGAGCGATGGAGGGAGAGAAAAGAGGGGGAAGAGAAAGAAGATAAGATAGACGAGAAAATAAAGAGGAGAGTAAAGAGAGATGGAGATGGAGGGAGAGAAAAGAGAGAGACCAAAGAGAAAAGAAAGTGAGAGAGAGAGAAGAGAAGAGAAAAGAGAGCAAAGAGAAGAGAGAGAAGTTAAAAGAGAGAGAGATGGATAAGTTAAAAGAGAGAGAGAGAAAGAGAAGGAGAGAGGGAGAGAAACAAAAAGAGCAGGAAAGGGAGAAACGGAACAAAGGAGAGAAAGAGAGAGAGAGAAATACAATATATTCTAACTGTATGATTGGTTCATCTGTTGAGGGGGCGGGGCAGGTGAATGAACACATGACACAAACACAGACCGTAGTCATGTGGTCACAAACACACGGCCACTGGAGACGAGGTGGGTGAGGTGTCTTGCCCAAGGACACGACGACAGTGTGCACTACCGCCCCCCTGCGGTCACCTGACATTCTCCCATCCACGTACTAAACAAGCCCCTCCCATTTTATATGCTATAGGTTTTCTGCACATGTATGTAATGTTTAGATCAGAGCAAATATTGGCAGCCAAAGCTCAAATATCTTCCGTAGAGACGTTTCAAAGCATTTTCATACGTAACTCACGGTTGCTATAGCGATACGGACCATAGTATTATTAGGTATTGGATTGAAAACAAACATTCCCCCGACACTAACGGAGAGAAATGGACAGTTTTCAAATGGACTTGACTTGAATCTGGTCAAACCAAATTTGATGAAAGAACGCGCTTTTACCGTCTCACAAGAGAAATTCCGTCACGCTTTATTTCGAATGTTGCAGATATGATTCCAAATGCTTTTATTTCATCAAGGCTGAGTTATGGCCAACAAATCAATGCTTTCACACGGCACAGACTGTGAGGGTTTGAACACACGGGAAAAAAAGAAAAAAGATTCTAGCCAACGTTGGATTTTAAATATGTCGTTGAAAAGCTATAAAAGGTTTTTGCTGCTAAAAAGATACATTCTTTTTTTTTGCATTGCATCGTATTTGGCAAATAATCAACATTTAGACTCGAAAAGACTAATCAGCATCATATCATTTATGGCTGTGCTGTTCAATTAATTTGAATCAAAACGAGATGTAATCATTTAAAATCGTCTGTTTGGGGCTTTTTACTCAAGAGTCAGGAACCAAGATGTGGTTTGCAGTTGAGAATTTGGAGGAAGAAATTTGACTGTTTTTACATTCACAAAATTAAATAATAATAAAAGAAAGTATTAAAAAAAACAAAAAACGTCTTACATTTGTTTGCATCATAAGTAGATTGATCACACGACAGTTTTTTTTTTTGCAAGTTTGTCACAGTAGTTCATTGTTTAACTTATATATTGTGTCTTTATGGGGAGAATATATTATCTGTGATTAAAAGCATTAAAAATATTAAAATACATAAAAAAAAAATAAGTTGAGGAGCTCAGAGTAGAGTTGCTGCTCCCAAGTCGAGTTAGCCTCCATTTTCAGAAAACACCAGGACACTGTTTTTTCTTTTTGTTTACCGATGTGTTTGGGACTGTTAACATCAGCTGCTAACATCAACTAGCATGCTAACATCAACTAGCATGCTAACAGCGCGCCAGCTACGAGTTGCCGGTACAAAACCTTTAACTTGTAACACAAATTGGGTTTCAGGATTTCAGGAGAGAAGGTGAAGCAGGACCAGAAATGTCTTACTCATTCAGGCCTGAGCTATAATTTATATCATGTAAAGAATACCATAGTATGTGAATATTTCAAAGTAGTTAAAGCGCGTTTAGTGGAGACTGCTTTACAAATGTGCTGAAGACGCAGTGCTTGGTTTTAGAAAGCGTAGAGGAAAGAAAAGGTGTTACTGTGAACATGTACAAAGAAAAATATGAGCGCTTCTACAGTGTTTAAAAGGGACAAATGTTGAGGTTTTTCTAATGGATACTACCGGTACGTTTGGTGGGATACTGCCTCAAATTGATCATCGTTTTAGTGGCAGTTTGTGAAGAAAAGTCAGGGAAAAGTTGACGGTTAAACTTTCATTTAAAAAAATAAAGGTGCTGCCGAGTATTTTTGTTCATCAAATACTAACTGCTGCCTGAATTTGACAAGCTTTGGCCCTTGTTTACAGTACGGTCGCTAGGTAACCGTGAAGGAATGCTTGTTTGTTTGCATGACTTTGTTTAAATTATACGCTAAATAGCCGATTTGCACCTTATCACCATTGATTTATGTTAAATAGAGTTCAGCAAAAAAAGGTTGCATAACATGTATTTTTAGACAAAGCTAATTGGCCTTGATGTTTCTCTGCACTCATCTGGATTATTGGCAGATGAATGTTATGTTTTCATGAACGTCAGGCTCATATTGAACTGAAACTGAACATATTATTTTAGGAGTAAATTAGATAAATAGCATTTTCGATATAACAACAATTGTGCACTTAATGCCCAGAAGTATTGGATTTTGACGCAAGTTGGATACTGATTCAAAATGGGGAATGATGACCACACATCTGCTGCTCATGTCCAAAACTGAGGGACACTTATACACTTCACCAAAAATGGTCAAACCAGGAAAAAAGTAAAGAAGACAAGATTCTCTGCATAATCGTCAATAAAATCCTGTTCAAATGTTTGTCGTAAAATGTAAAATCTATTCCACAATTAGGAGTCATTGGCGTCGTTCATCTTTGCCGGCTGCTGTCTTTGATGTGAGACAATCCTATTAGACAGTGAGAGGTATAAAAGAGACGAATGGTGACAGGAAAAAAACCAAAGAGTTCAATTTCAACCACATATAATGTAAACATAGCCAGCTCCAGTTGCTGTCGCGAGTAGACGAGGCTGAAAACCAAAGCTTACGTTGAGGTTCAGACCAAACACTTTGTCTCGAGATCAAGATCGCTGTAACTTGAGCCTTCTCCAATGAAAAAGAGATCCATACATAGCGCCGTATGAGTAGAAAGATGTACTCTGCTTCTCTTTGGTGGATTTGGGAGATAAGGCGAGAAAGATTTGCAAAAAAGACTCGAGCTCAGTGCTAAATCTTTACTTGTGTGCGATAAAGAAAGCTGTGATGATATTTGAACATTAGGCCATTCACCAGAAATGTGTGACTATGTTGTATAAGCGTCTTGGTTTGAGGTTTAAGTATCGGACAAAAAGTGGAAAGTGTATAACTTTTTTGCCCACAAAAGCATGTTTTTCTTCATTTTTGATAGATGTATAAACGTCACGCAAACCTGACTCGTACTTGACCTTGAGGAGACTGCTTCTTTCCATGGGGATCTTGTTTCTTTAGCTGAGATATTCTCCCCCAAAAAATGCACAAAGTATTGTTTTAACCCATGTTACCCTGGAAAAGATGGGTTCTTACCTGGCAAAGTAAAGGTTAATAAATAAAAATAATACATGACTTTCCATGTCCATAAATTTATGCAAATTAATTCACTTACTGTCCCTTATTTATCTTTATTTATTCATTGTCAGGTCTTTTCATTGTTACGTGTCTCCACGGATGAGTTTGTAAATGTATTACACAGAAATGTCCCAGTTTATGTTCTTAAACTCTTTAAGCAGGCTTTGAATAGTTTTAGTACATTTTATTTCATATTTCCTTTTCACTTTTTAACTTTGGACTCTCTGGTCTTGTTTTGTTTGTATCATATAACATCAAAATAAAAAAAAATATCCCAACTCCATTCATAAGTGAGTTCGTCTTTACACTTATTAGCTATAATATGTCGCCGGTATTCCAGTCCGGTCGTCACATAACTTATTCTTGTCCTAAGTGCGGAGGATCTATGGAAATATTGATAGAGCAGCGTGTTGGTGGTCGATATCTCATTAGGCACAATTGGGGAGATGGATGTGGTGTACCCAGAAAGAGGCAGAGAGGCGCGGGCTGATGAGTGGGCCATTAGCGGCACAGGCTGACACCCAGAACCAGCTGAAGCCGCTCTTTCCAACACACCGCTAATTGTTGTTGCCACGGGTAAATTAGAGGAGATTTGATGGCCCCGAATCTGCGCTCTGGTAGGGTATGAGGTGACTGTTTAGTGGCAACAAATTGTGCACCTACGCGATCTCCACGGTGCATCGCAGGTTTGGAATGGCATGATGTGAAAGCAAGGCAATTTGGAGTATTTTTATTGTGGGGAAAATGACAAAGACGTTTTTTATGCGTTTCTCATGTTTCTTGACATGAGAAGAACGTTCAGTAGAGCAGTTCAAGTGAGTTCATCCATGCTCCCCAAGTTTAGTGAGGGTTGCCATAGTTAAAGGTAATTAAAACGCATGTAAAAAATAGACTTTTAAAAGCTTTCAATCATGCTAGTATATGTTGAGAAGGGGAAACCATACTAACTCATTGTATTTTGAAGAATCCATGCATTATATGAGAATATTTTTTTGGGGCACCATTGCTGAGAAATTTCCTTCGCACCCAATAAGCAGCTACTACTAATCTGTACTTAGACTGTTTATGCATGTAGGATTCAGCAGTATTGCAAAGCCTTTTTGGCAGAAAAAAACAAAATAGCATCGTACGGCACATGTTTTGCCGCAGTGCGCTCTGGTGCCTATTTGACCAACGCAGCACAGGATCACATGGGTTCATATGATAAAACTCATCTAAGTACCTTAAAACTTCTCTAGACCAATGTGGTGTCTGAAAATAAATAAATAAAATGACCTGACTTTGAAGATGTTGTCGCATCAGCGTCACGGTTTGAACCAACAGAGGCTCGTTTTAGATCAGCTTCACATGAGTAAAAGCTACTGAAGAAAGGAATTTCAAGATGGCAATAACTTATCAGACGCGCAGCTAAAGATGTCAGCATCTTTGTGTGTCATGTGAAAGGAGCTCCAACCATTGACAAACTTGCTGTACAACACAATACGGTGTCAGATTGCAGGATAGGGCCACATTGCTTTGAGGAAATCTGCTTAGACCCTCCATTTCAAATACTTCCAGCATCGAAGCAAGGCGTTTCAGATCCCTCCTACCTACTGTATAGCATTACATTACATTGGCGAGTTTCCTTCGACTTGCATTAAGTCCGCGGTGAATGCCCGCTGACCTTGGCACTACATCACTCGCTCAATCCCTGCACTTGGACGGGAATCAAACCAGCGACTAATCCTCGACAAATCACTACTGAATCCATTGTCATCTGCTGGAATGCGGAGGGTGAATGGAGACCGAGAGAATGAAACCACGGGGGTATTTTGAGATGGTTAAAGCCTCTTGTGAGTCCGATTAGTGCGCTATAATCTAACGGCGCAAACAGAAAGACCAGCACTACTCCAGATCTGTGTTTTTGGACGGTGGTCGGGCAGAGGCTGAACTCGCCTTTCAGAAGACGGCGAGCGAAAGGCGCTTGAGACGATGAGCCGCCTTTGAGCCGTAATCAAAATGCATCAAGCGCTCGCTGATAGCTACGTTATCATCCCGACTTTGGGTCTCATTCTTTGCACTTTCGGAAGAGGCCGAGCAGCTGCTGTTAATTAAAGGACTTCGCAATCTCATGCCACACGGAATCAGACGACGGAGGTGTGCGGATGATACAGAGGCAAAGACGCTACTTATCTATTCTGTTGTCCTCCTATTCCATGTTTAGTTACTCCAGGAGATAGTTGCAGTAATAGTGTAGTAGTGGTGGTGTTTGTGGTAGTAGCATGGCAGGAGATAAGGTATTCTTGGATTTCAGGTGGAGGAACACGCAAGTATACCTATGTTCTTGTACCGTTTTTTGTACCTTTGTAACTAGAGCTCTGGTACCACGTGACAGAAACAGATTAGGCACAGAAGTATAATAATAAAACAGTCATTTGACTCCGAAGACGTGATTGTTGATGCCATGAGATGAATATGAAGTTTGTGGAGCCAATCCCTAACTAATAATAAGGTTTATCATTTCTTCGGATTTTGTCAGAAATTATGACGTCATCAAATTCTAGAACGTGAACACGATCAAATTGTATTTTGTGACTGAGATTCAATCATTTCTAAATGTTTTGTTTTTGTTTTAATCGAGTTGTCCGAAGACAAGATAATAAAAGCATGTGGTTTGGAGAAGAAATTGGACAATTATTTTTGACTGATTAAAACTCTTGTAAAATGTCTTGTTTTTGCTTAGGAAATTAATATTGAAAGTCATTTTTATTTTTAAGACAAAACTGAATCGAATCAAAAATTGCCAATATAAGAAAATAAAATGGTGATTGTGTTTTTTCTGTCAAATTCCGGCCACTTCACGTTCTGAGCTCGTTACAACGTTATCGCTATAGTTTTGACTCTTTCAGTGGATGCCAGGCAGCTGCTGGTAATTAAAGGACTTCCCAATCTCACGCCACAGAAAATCAGACTAAAGAATAAAGAGCAGGGATGACAGACGTGCCAATCCTACAGCCATTTACTCCAGCTCCATTCACGGGCTAATCAACGCGAATGATGCTAATGTCCTCGTGTGTTCCTAATTACCTGCCTTAGAATTCTTCAATGGGTGAGCGAACATAAAGAAGAAAAGGTGGAGAGCGAAAGGAGGCTGGGTTATTGTGGTTGACAGTTTTAGCAGGAGGGAGGGGACTGATCAAAGTAGACGGGGTTGTTTATGTGTGGCAACCTGAAGACATTGGGAGAGGCAGAAAGAGAAGAGTGAGACAGATAGAGGATGAATTCACACATTCCACATCTAAACTAATCAGACAATGTTTTAACAATCTATCAGGAATGAGTTAAAATGTGCTGGTAAAGGTCTCGTTTGAATGCACCAAAACATTTATCACAAAAGGGCATATATTTCACATCTGTCACCTCTAAACCATGACTAGAACACGACCAAACCAGAATTAAACTGGTCTAAAAGTCTCAAGACCAGGGAAAGACTGAAAAGACTGAGAATGCACCAAGAGAGAGAGGAAAGTGAAAAAGAGAGAGAATCGAGACAAAAAGAAGGTGCGTGCACTCTCACACGGACCACATTTAAAGTGAGGACTAGAAAGGGACCAAACTGCAAGTGTCAATGCACCCAGAGAGAGAGAGAGAGAGAGAGAGAGAGGGATAGAGAGGGAGAAAAAAAGAAAGAAAGAAAGAAAGAGGGAGAAAGAAAGAAAGAAAGATACAGATTGAGTGACAGAGAAAGAAATATATCTTTCTATCAATCTAGAGAGAGAGACAGATAGACAGAGAGGCAGAAGACAGACGGACAGAGAGACAGAGAGACAGAGAGACAGAGAGGCAGAGAGACAGAGAGACAGAGAGACAGAGAGACAGAGAGGCAGAGAGACAGAGAGACAGAGAGGCAGAGAGGCAGAGAGACACAGTCAGACAGTTGAATGACACTACTTAGATACTCAGAAAAGGGAATGATGGAACACGCAACATGAAAAACACATGCAGAAGATGTAATGTGATAAAATCCACCCCGACTCTGAATGATGAAAATTCATGAAATGAGGAAGACCCAAAAAAGGTTGTGGCAGTCACAGATGTGCAAAGACAGAGGAGCTGTGAGGGAACAGATGTGTGGGAACGATTGGGCTTGACTGTCAAAAACACAGGTTTATAGTAGTTTATAGCTAAGAACTAATTTTTAAACTAGGAAAACTTGCATGCAATTGAATCAATAGACCAACTGGGTCTTTGACTTACAGTGAGAGAAGGAGATCAAGAATGGAATGAGGAGGCAGACTGCTTTGCTGCAGTGGATGGAGCGGAGGAGGGAAACAGCAAGATAATGGAGAAGATGAGAAACCCATGTAATGGCTTGAGAAGTGATTTATTGAGGATAGCGGCCTTGGATTGGAAGACTGAAAGACGCTGATCGACTTTGTTGTCATGTCATCTGACCTCCGGCTGTGTGTCTTGGACTCTCTGGTTAAGAGAGGGGCAGAGCAGTCAACCGATCACCAGCTGGTGGTGAGTCAGATCCACTGGCAGGGGAGGAAGCAGGACTTGGCAGACCCAAGCATATCGTGAGGGTCTGTCCGTATCAGCAGGGTCCTTAACCCACACTTCCGGGAGAGCTTCTCCCAGATCCCGGAGGAGACTGGAGACATTGAGTCCGAGGACTTTGTCCTCTGCCTCCATTGTTGATGCAGCAGCTCAGAGCTGTGGTCATATGAGGTCTCTAGTGCTTGTCACTGCAGCAACACCTGCACCCAGTGGTGGACACTGGAAGTAAGGGATGCCATTAGGCTCTGCAGGGTGCAGGGTGCTCCCTTAGTGATAGGGTGAGGGGGTCAGTCACACAGGAGGAGCTCGGAGTAGAGCCCATGCCCCTCCACATAGAGAGGAGTCATAGGAGATGGCTCAGGCCTCTATTTCAGATGCCTCCTGGTCGACTACCTGTTCTGGCCCCAGGGAAGAGCCAGGGCACGTTGGAGGGACTATGCTTCTCTGCTGGCCTGAGACCACCTCAAAGTGGTCGCCCCCACGACCCGCCCCAGATGAAGCAGAAGATAATGGATGAGTGGATAGTTGGGGAACAAGACACAAATCCACAAGATACATGATTTTGATGGATTTTATAATAAAAGCATTACATGTCTGTCAAAAATGCATATCAATATTGTCTCACCTATTTTGTCTCAAGTACCTCCTCTTGTATCGCATCGTAAATGATTTCAATTACATGTTCTTATTTAATACAAGCTCAAAAACAGTACCCCTGGTTGGGAAACACTGGAGTAATGCAGAAGTCTTTCCAGCCTGAGTAAGTTCCTCCGAGTTGTGACAGAGGTGGAACTGCAGGTCAGGACAGAGCTTTCGGGGTCAGAACAGACACAGGTGGCACAGGGTCCTGGGTTTAACAACAGAAGGCGTTTCTGACATGAATCAGAGGGTTGACCTTTCACCTGACGATACAGTGCAAGGGTCGTGAACTGTTGGCGCATGTATTCAAAATTAAACTGTTGTGTACCTAGCGTGTGGTTTTGTCCTTTTTCAAACCTGCTCGGGGAATCCAACAATAATCATGAGATCTCTATTCAAATGGACAACGATATTGGGAATGGAAGTGAAAAAAGTACAGCCCTAGGAGTTAAAATACCCATAAACTAAAACTATCATTCACTGAGCAATAGATACTCAGAAGTATTGATTAAAAGAGAAATCCCATAAAAGGAGAATTAGGCTTTCTTTGAGTTTTACGGTGTGTCCTGTTTTACACACTAAACTGGAACCAAACCCACAACTGAACCTGGACCAAATCAGGACTAAACCAGGATTAGAACAAGACTAAACCAAGTCTACATCAGGACTAAACCAGGATTAGAACAAGACTAAACCAAGTCTACATCAGGACTAAACCAGGATTAGAACAAGACTAAACCAAGTCTACATCAGGACTAAACCAGGATTAGAACAAGACTAAACCAAGTCTACATCAGGACTAAACCAGGATTAGAACAAGACTAAACCAAGTCTACATCAGGACTAAACCAGGATTAGAACAAGACTAAACCAAGTCTACATCAGGACTAAACCAGACTAAACTGGGCTCAAACCAGGACCAAAAGTGTGAACACAAACTAAACATGATCTTGCTCTATGTCAGAACTAGTTTAAGACCACATGATAAAGTGCTATAATTTGTGTTGAAAATGGCATTGAATTATCAAAAAGAAGACCTTGAGGATTTAGGAATAACCTTGAGGAAATAAAAAAGGTAACATAGAACGACCGTAGAATTACAAACAAAGTGTCCTGAGATGATGTATGGACTCAAAAACTGTGCAGAAGTGCTTCAACAATGACACAAAACTGGGGATTTTGAAACCAAATGTTTTCTGAGGACTTACTAAAGAGGATCCATCAAACTAATCAAAACTCCACGTATTGTATCTTTGTCATGAGTCGCACATCTTCAAATACAAAGCGACAGTACATGTATTAGGACAGCAACACTAACATAACACCATTTTGGCATCATTCTCAACCTTTAAACAACTCCAGATATGTTTTTGACGAAGGAACAATATTGAAACCCGGTATATTCAGCATGTTATGTGTCGTTTAACTCACAATCCCTCCGCCCCGCTGTTTTGAACTGCCAATATAACACCATTCCATCTTTGCGTCCATAATATAACCCAAAGATCTCCATTCAATCACTTTCTGACACGACAGCCGCTGCCAGACATGCTGCGCACTCAAACTCCACCACGTGCTTCTCCACACCTCCGCCGCCTACACAAGAGCATATGATTGAGACCCGACATGGCGGCTGCCTCGCTCAAAGATCCCCTGTGTGAAGACATGCCGACTGTCGAGACCCACCCCCCCTCCGCCTCCCCATCCCTCTTTTTGCTCCCCCCCCCGCCTCACTTTGAATTACCTTGTCGCTAGGCAATTATTTGTCCTGTCCCTGCTTTTTGGAGTGATGTAAATTACTTTAAGTGCACTTTGCCGGGGCCCGCCATCACGGTAATGATGATTGCGACTGCGCTCTGACACGTACAAATATTTCAGCTATACCTATAGGGGGGGGGGGGGGCTGCGTTTAAGGAGGTCCCTAAAGTGCGACGATCGAGGCGCAGGCGTTAAGAATAACACCGTGTGGGAATCGAGTGAGTGATCGAGTCTCCAAAGAAAAAGGGGCTGCTACTTTAGACAGCAGATGTTTCAACCCAATGCTCAATTTACATGTCTTAAAATTAATCTTTACTCGCAGCATGGATTGAAAACTACAATTTATGTGTCAAAAATGAAAAATATTATATCCCGGCTCTTTTGTGTTGCGTCTGGTTAAAGGTGTGTAGTGCCATCCAGGCTCCAGCAGGTGTCAGTCACAGCTCCGAGACTCTGTTTTGACTCCAGGTTTAAGTGGAAGCAGATGACCCTTCAGGGCATTTAAGAAAACATTAGCTGGTACTTTCTCAAGGGTTCAACTCCAGACATTGACCTTCATGGATATTCAGGCAGGTCTCTAGGTTCACTGGAGCAGCACTTGTGATAGTAATTGCCGCGATAATAGTTGTAGTTTTAGCTAATCATTGACTGTATAAAGTGTTCAAGGGCCGACACGTTTAGATTAGCTGTGCACACATTGATACTGGTGTTAATGAAGGTCTGTCCGAGTCATTTTATCAAAACAAAAACATACATTTTTCCATTTGTACAGCGCACAGGCAAATTTATGTGCATTTGTTAATGAGTAATACAAGTCAGTCAATGTCTAACTTGAAGAAATAACATTATAATGATAATATGTCATTGTCAAACTGTTGTGACCTGCTATAGTTTGGGTGAATTATTATATATAGTGTTCAACCTAACATCAGATTTAATTTATTTTTTATTACATGGTTGTCAATGGGTGCTAATCAAATCAACTAAATGGTTTCTAAAGTGCTGCACAGACGATAAAAGGTATAATCAATTATCTTATTAGTCCAAAAAGAGTAAAACAAAATATCTACGCAAAGCAGTGCTGCACGAGGTAGTGTTATGTCAGTCGCTAAAACAGCCCTTGTTTTTGCATAGTTTGAGACGTTAAGAGGCTATCGCTAACAGATGAAACAGTACCAGCCTGTAGAATGCAGCGTTCTGTTCTGAATATCCAGCCGGTCATGGATCTCGGGAACATGTGTGTAACGTGCGCAGTGCAGCGCTGGAGGAATGTTCTGGATACTCACACGTTGTGCAGGACACACCAGCCGCAGTGAGGGTCCCCCGAGCTCAGGCACTCTCCGCACGTGCTGTACTGCTCACACGACTCCACCGGCACCTGCGTCACCTGCACGACAAGAACAAACAAACTTAGTGTCGTTTCAGAGAAGAGGTTGACGATAGTTGTTCTTTCCACGTAAAGCTCATGGAAGGCTCCGACACCACCGTCAAAACAACGAGTTTTTGAGTTGTGTCATGGTTAACTTCTGTGCACAGTGACAATTAGAATGGTCCAAATGATAGACTCGGAAAAGCAAGCAAATGATTCAAGTAAAATAGCGTTTTTAGCAAACAACAGGAAGTCCAAAGCGAAACGGGCCAAGCAGAAGATTCCTTTGGTCACAAGTGTTCATTGTTTGTGCACGTGTAGCAAGAAATAGTCATGAGAAACCGCAAGTACATATTTGGCACTCACCAAAATATCTAAACTAGGTACTAATTCAGGTCTAAACAAGGACTAAACCCGGGCTAAAGTCTTTCTTAGGACATAATTGTAGATACAACAGACTCTAAATCAAACTAATAAAAGCCCTATAGAGTCAATTCAGCTATAAGTGACTTGACTTGGATCAAAAACTTTGGCTAAAAGCTAAAAGTTGCCACAGATGAACAAAACCATGGGTGACAATAACAGTTCTGTTTACAGTACAGCCCCTATAATCCTCCACAAATCCGAAAAGCCAACACAAACGCACAATGGCCGCTCTGAGTCGTGGTCTTTGGCCCAGCGTCTCGTGTGTGTATTCTGATATGTCTCATTATTGTGTCAACTGGCCTGCATCTGTCACGCGGTCAGCAGCTGGCAGCCGTTGGGCCAAGGTTCACCAGTCTGTGCCATCAATGGGGTTTTTGTGAAGAAAGAAAAGTGTCCAGCGCTGCCCAGTGTAAAAACACCTACACATCAGGCCCCGGTGACAGACGACACAACTGGACACTACACTCTCCATAAACACATTTGAACTAGGGGTAAGAAAATGTTGGTAAAACTGTTCTGCAATTTGATTTAGACGTGGGAAATACGTTTAAAATAACAATCCAGCTCGCAATGCACGTTTTAAACACATCCACACGCCTTAATGCCTTTAGTACATAATAAGAATATTTGGAGTTCTAATAAAGCAAGATCGTTTTTTAATAAAGAATTCAGGGTTAGTAACTGTTTAATTAATACCACAACCTTTTAATTATAGTGTAGCATAGCCTAGCCTAGCCTAGCATAGCATAGCATAGCATAGCATAGAATAGTATAGTATAGTATAGTATAGTATAGCATAGTATAGTATAGTATAGTATAGTATAGTATAGTATAGTAAGCCTGAACCATTCTTAATAAGTTATTTACTCATTATAAATCTTTTTTTGCTAATTCAGGTTCAATTATTATAATGTTATTCATAAAATTGTCTTTGTTATTCACCATTCAATGTAACTTCACATGAATGCTCACAGTTTGGCATTAAAGAAAATCATCTCACATTTTCTAATTAAAATGTAAATAATGCACCTTTAAAGTGTGTTTGATTCAATCTCGTCCGATCAACAAATAAATACATAAATATAATTATTGCCGTGGAGGCACTTTCAGTGTTGTCGTTTTACTGAAAGAGTAAATGGTATTTTAATGGCATTGGAAACCTGATGGTGAGTTTGTCCTTGGTGGAGAATTTAAATGAGCCAAAGTGAACACGCTTAGCATTTAAGTGCGTAAAACAAACATCCCAGTGCTGTGCACACGTGCGGATGTGAAACCTGAACATGTTTGCACAGACATCACACCACACAAACGGTCACAAAGGCCAACGTCCTGCTGCAGAAGCACAACTCATAATCATGTTTTATGTTCTTCAACAGCCCAGTTAACATCAGTGGTGACGGTTTTTGACTTTACTAACGACAAACAAGGTGTAGTTAAATGTAGTTTATTTTCTATATTTTTGAAGTACATCACAATCTTACTGTTGATACAAAAAAGTTATTCAAAGTTGCAGTTATAAGATAAGAAGTGTCGCACGGTGGGGGTAGTTCTGTGTTGCAATATAAAGTTCAAGAACAACAGAAGAAGAAATATGCAATAAAACATCTAGATGAATACATATTCATATTCAGTGAGTAGAACAAAAACTGCAAGGCTACAACAATATTCACTGGCTCATTTTGGTCATGTACATAATAAATATCAAGTAAAGTGAGTGTAATAGTAGTTAAATACATGAAAGGGTAAAAATGTCGATCAAACATTGATAGCTGAAGTAATGTAAGATAATAATTGACAGAAAGTTACATGTGTGATATGTGAATTGTAAAAAAACAGAGACAATTTCCCCCAGGATAAATCTATAAATGTGTCTATAAAGAGTAATATTAGTAGTAAACTGTCCAATTGCTGTCCAATTACGGCAAATACATCCCAACTGTACTTTTTGAAATATTCCTTCATTTCCTGTCTTTAAAATACCTCTCCATCACCGACATTCTTAAACGTTCTGCCCGACAGCGCAGCACACGTCACTAAAGACATTCAAATGACTCGGACCCACTGCCTGCTGTATGTGTGGCCTCAGGTGGCGCTGCAAATCCACTCTAATGTGTGATTTGAATGTTTGGCCAGTATCCGTCTTTTCAAATTACAGCTTCCTCCGCTGCTTGGACCCCACACTGAGCACATTTTCACCCTTCCGATGGACTATTAGCATCACACCGGCATCTACCGTAACAACTAAACACAGAGGAAGACGATTGAACGCCGCGGGAGCCCAAATGGAAAAGATTCATTTCAGCCTTGTCCGTCTTAGTGTTTTTTGGATGATTTCCTGTTTGGGGTGATGGTAATGTGCGCCCGATTCAGACAGCAGAACTCAGATCGGATCACTGCTTTACGCGCGCTGCCGACAAGTAACGCCTCGTGTGTGATTTTTAAAGCTGTGAATGTGAAGCTGTTGGCAGGTAACAAGAGACGGCGGCTCCTCTGATGACTCGGGTTTGGAATGTACTACGGAAAGTACAGTAGAGTTGAGGGTGAATGTGTAATAGTTGCTGTGTAGTTTAGTTTGTCTCCTGGTTTGGTGGTTAAAGTCCTGTTTTGACACTTTGACACTGAATAACAACATTATTCCTTTTGTACCGTATTTTCTGGACTATAAGTCGCACCAGCCAAAAAATGCATAATTGAGAAGAAAAAAAACATATTTAAGTCGCTCTGGAGTATGAAATGCGGTTGCAAGTGTGAAAATAACAAATCATATCACATATAAGTCGCTCCAGAGTATAAGTATAATGTGTATAAGTATATAAGTATAAATATAAGTATAAGTTATAAGTTTACTTATAAGTATAAGTTTTTCTTATATAATAATGCTGTTTTTGTTATAAAAAAGGTCTTAATGTCTATGTTTTAGACTTAGTATAGGCCAATCACATTTATATTTTCAAAAAAGACATGATTATTTTTATATTTTTGTTATTGTCGACAAGTCTCGATTAATCGTTGCAGCTCAAGTAAAAGTATAGTAGTTGTAGTAGTTGCCAGAGTCTATAATATGTATATTGTAATAACCTATATTCATTATCCGTGTACAAATAGTAGAAGTAGGAGTAGCTAGAGTGTTTATACTTTTGTAATTTGGTGATCTAGTGTAACTGCACAAGTAGTAGTAACAACTGTTAGTAATGGTATATTCATATTTAATTTGATTTGTTTTAAGCTCTTTATCTAACTAGTAAAAAACTAACTCAAAATAAGTGAATCATTTCACCTTGAGGCTGCATTAACAGTCAAACGTGATAAGTACCCATCAATAATTCCCTCATTACAGCGCAGTGTTATAAGAAACAGCTGACGGCCACGTTTGTAACACTTGCACAGTATTGCACTACAACCAACTTTTGAAAGCGTGAACCCCCACTAAAGTCTGACTCTTAAAACTTCTGTGCTGCTGAAAAAGCTGTTTCCCTGCACCTGTCCACGGCTGCTGCTGCCTCGAGGCGGGTGCAGCACCGGGACAGGAGTGACAGGGGGACAAAGAGGACTATTGACATGATGGGACACTTCAGCCCGACCCCGGCTCTGCTCCGCACACTGCTGTTAGCTTAGCCTCCTGTCAGTCTGCAGTCTGCAGTTGTGTGTCAGTGTGAGCGGGAGTGTGTCTTGCTCGGGGACAAACAGGTGGTGTGTTGTAACGAGCTGCAGACCGGGGCGCATCAGCGGCAGGAGCTGGACCCCATGACAAACAGGCCCACCAGGAAAGAGGCTCGGCACAGACGAGTCAAGTCTGGACTCAGAGGGGATTTTTTAACAGGGTTGTGAAACTTTCTGAAGTATTTGAATATACAGAAGTGCCAAAGGTGGATGTACATATTGTGTATAGTAAATGTTTGTGTGTGACACTATATGTAGAGCTGAAGAGCTGACAGTGTTTGTATGTATCAGGTGTCTTACTATTTTACACAGAAATAGTTTGTTACTTACTGTATATATAAAAAGCTCAATGTAATATTTGTCTGATTGGTTAAAACAAACTATGTTTTTATGCTTTTTTCCCTTTCTTCCTCCATTTTTCATGTCATATTGACACAGGGTTTTAAATATATTACTCTGCTGAATAAACCATCTCATGTATGAAATGTTTTTCATGGCCCTGAGGCTGTTTATACTGTACGTGAAATTTTGGTATCGATCAAATACCAAGTATTTTGGGAGCCAGTATCGCCGTATCAATACTGGCTTAGAATGAAAACATTGTAAGTAATTGTGCTAAATTATTTTTAAATTGTGTAATTATTCATGCTTGAATTCTAAACACACCTGTTACCTGTTGCCTGTAGGACAGATTTGCTCTGTTATGTCTGCGTCTTGACTCTCAGAGTCAGAGCTGCAGAGTGAGTACTGCATATGCAGCTCATGAGCCTTTTAAGATTCGGAGCCATGCGCCTTTGTGCTGTATACAATATGTATTTAGGTTATTCCTTCTAAGTGCATAGTCCAATTTTGAGCACTGGACAGCGGAGATAAGTGTTCTGCTGTTAGAGACAAGGTGCTGGCTGATCAAATGAGCCAAAACTGCCGACACATGTAAGAAATCAGGAGGGAAAAGGGAAAATATCTTAACAAAAAAATACTGATGTGAAACTCAGTATTGATGCAATGACTAAACTCACTTTGGCGTGGATATATCAGTATTTAGGCTCGATCGGCACAGTCCTGGCTCTGTCATCAGAACTTTGCATTGATTGGTATTTTCATTTATTGATTCTGACATTTACCTGATGGTTTTATGCGCTTTGATGCTTTATTGAATAAACAACTCATTTGATGTTTTTCAGTCAGGTTTTAGACCTCATCACAGCACTGAGACTGCTCTTGTCAAGGTGACAAATGACATCCGCCTGAACACTGACACGGGCAAAGCCTCAGTCTTAATTCTGTTAGATCTGAGTGCTGCTTTTGACACTGTCGATCATGGGATCCTCTTACAGAGACTAGAGGACTGGGTGGGCATCACTGGCACTGCCCTAAACTGGTTCAGGTCCTATCTGGAAGACAGGAAGTACTTTGTTGAAATTGGTAGCTGTGTCTCAGACCACATGACCCTGACCTGTGGAGTGCCCCAAGGGTCAGTCCTGGGTCCCCTTCTGTTCAACCTCTACATGCTGCCGTTGGGTCAGTTGATACGCAGTGAAAATGTGTCCTATCACAATTATGCAGACGACACTCAGATCTATGTTTCACTATCGGCAGGTGACTATGGACCAGTAGATTCACTCTGTCACTGCATCCAACAGATCAGTTTGTGGATGCAAAACAACTTTCTCCAGCTGAACTCAGACAAGACTGAAATAATCGTTTTTGGCCCACAGAAACAAAGAGAAAGTGTTAGCGGTCACCTCCAGAGTCTCGCTCTAAAACCTACAAACCAAATTAGAAATCTGGGGGTAATAATGGACTCAGACTTGAACTTTAATAGCCACGTCAAATCAATAACATCAGCAGCTTTTTACCATCTAAAAAACATTGCCAAAATCAAAAATATAGTGTCAAAACCAGATTTAAAGAGACTTATCCATGCGTTTGTCTCCAGTAGATTAGACTACTGTAACGGCCTGCTCACTGGTCTCTCCAAACGAGTTGTAAAACAGCTGCAGTACATCCAGAACGCTGCTGCTCGGGTCCTGACTAGAACCAGGAAGTATGATCACATTAGTCCTGTTCTCAGGTCTCTGCACTGGCTCCCTGTGGCTCAGAGAATAGACTTTAAAGCAGCTCTGCTTGTGTACAAGTCTCTCCATGGCCTAGCACCAAAGTACATCTTGGATATGTTAGTGCCATATGAACCATCTCAGACTCTGAGGACCTCAGGGACCGGCCTCTTGCTGGTGCCCAGAGTCAGGACAAAACATGGGGAATCTGCGTTTCAGTTTTATGCAGCTAAAATCTGGAACAGTCTTCCTGAAGATGTGAGACAGGCTTCTACTCTGACAATGTTCAAATCTAAGCTAAAAACAGTTTTGTTTAGCTGCGCATATGACTGAAAGGATTTTTTCTTTGCACTCTTCTCTTTTGTTTGTGATTTTATTAGTTTAGAAAATCAGTTGGATTGATAATTTTTAATTTAGTTAATTTTATTGTATTTCTGTTTCTGTAATTTCTTTGTGATTTGAATGCATTTTTCCTGCTGTGAAGCACTTTGAATTGCCTTGTGTATGAAATGTGCTCTACAAATAAACTTGCCTTGCCTTGCCTATTGTTAAATCTACATCTGCCAAAGCCCCCAGAATCCCCTGAAGCTTTCCCTGGAACATGTGTGGGGGCTTATGAAAGTTCTAGTGTTACTTTGAGAGTGGGCACAGAGCCATGAAAGGGTTACAGTGAGGAGACAGCTGTCAGCAGGAGAAAGTCTGGGAGAGCGAGGGAAGAGCGGGGGAAGAGGAGGAGGGTCCCCAGTGGATGGTGTCTACAGACACAAGACAAACAGACACAACCCACTGTCTGCTCTAGCATCTGCAGCAAGAGACAAGAGGGTAGAGACAGGAGGGGAGAGACAGGAGGGTAGAGACAGGAAGGTAGAGACAAGAGGGTAGAGACATGAGGGTAGAGACAGGAGAGACAGTAGGGTAGAGACAAGTGGGCAAGATGGGACATAATTTACAAAGTCATTGTGTATTTTATTTTTATATTTGAAAATATTTGCACTTTTTTTAACTCCTTTTTTTCTTGTCGGTCCGACTCAAGTAAGAACTCATAGTAAGTCAAAGGAAGTAGACGGTCCTTATTCTCTTTTCGGGCTCTATGGCCTTTTTTGTGTAACAAATCCACAAGCTCTGTAGAACCTGTGAATGATCTACTTGAGATATTGGTCTTTGTGGAGGTTCTGTCATGTGACTTTACACAGATATAAGCCAATGGAAAGACAACCTGTCCAACTCTGACTCAAACACATGACAATATAACCTCCAAAACGAGACATGAACTGTCTGCTTGCTCAGAGAAACCCTCAAACTTCACACAATAAAAACGACACATTAGTGCCACCAATCCAGAAAAGAAATGAGCTCTCTAGAATGAACTCCTCCTCTTTCTTCTCTATCAATAACATCAATAACCCTGCAAACAGATGAAATGTCAGCAAACTTTCTTCGGTGGAAAAAAGCCAAACAATCCCTCGGGAGCAGCCCTGATCTCCTTGGAGCTGAGTGAGGTAAGACATCACCTTGAGTACCAGCAAATCTCACAGTCGACACTTAGTTCAACTTTTCAAACCCAAAACAAAGCGTAAAATGTGGTTGGTCGTGCTTTTCAGACAGCGCGCCGTTTCATTTGAGCAGCGGCGTCGCAGGGAGTGCTGGCCGGTGTTTGAGGTGAAGAGGACAGAATTGAGCGGGCTTTTGCAGGGGGGCCGAGCAGCTGTTGCCCCGCACACGCTGCAGTCACTCAACGCAGCGGGTCGGCACAATAAAGCCCCCTCTCCCACCGCGCCGCGTGGGTCTCTGCCATAACGGATATGCACATTTTTGAGCCGCTGTTTTCGCCGCAAAAACAAAGTCGCGCTGCGTGTGATCGCCAAAACCTCCAACGTACTTTACCCGGCGCTCGACTCCTGTACGTTTGGACCGAGCCAAGCCAACGACACGTACTGTGCACTGGGGCTGCGAAATATATCCTCCTTATTGTCATCTATATATAATAACGCGTGTGTATTATTAACACAGACTCTAGAACAGACACGAAAACACCTTTTTACAACACTACAGCTTATTGAATAGAAATGTCAAAAAAAGAAGAAACCATTTCAGATTTTCTGTAAATATTCTTTCTCTTCAGTTATTCAGTCAAAGTATTGGCAAAGTATGGCAATAAACCTCTTTCTGATTCAGATTTTTCAAACTTTATGTGGTCGATACCGTCTTTAAAAAGTCTCGATGTAAAATACGGTAGCATTTTTTTGACTAGTTGACTCATTGCTGACGAGTCGAATAATTGTAGCTGCTCTGGTCAACATTACATTTTATTTTGTGTATCTTGACCTTTGTCAGGAATAGTTCGACAAATAAATGGTCGAATCAAACTAAGCTAAAACATAGAAAAGAGATGACAATATGGAGATGCTAAAGGTGACAGGTTCACTTCTCTTTTATGCAACATTTTGAGCTTCATAATTATCCATCGCTGCGGAAACGAACCCGATTCCTCATCATTGTGAACCAGCACTACAGCCGCGTACCTTGTATTCATTAAAAATATGTTGTTGTTTTTTTACAGTTTTGAATCCAGCTTTTTCCTTCGTATTGAAATTGACTCCACAGTTTTGGTATTGCCGACACTGCCGCGCCGCTAAATGAATGCAAATACAATTCCAGGCACAGATGACCTTAGCGGGAGGTCATTGAAGCAGGCGGCTGTTGTAGTGGAGTGACTGGGAATGGGACTGACAAGCCAAAAACGGGTTCTGGCTTAAAAGAACCACTCAAACATCTCAGCCGGGGGTGTAATTTGTAACTATATATTCACCACTGTTTTTTGCATCCAACAGAAAATAATCAAAAACATGACTGGGCTGGGAAAAAAAGAAAAGAAAATAAAAGATTTGTTTGTGTGATAAGAATTCATCTGGCAGCGTTTCCCTGTCCATGGGGGAGTTAGAAGCCTTAAATAATGTATTGTGCTTTTTGCTCTTGTGCAGTTGAGATTCAAGAGTCATTTGTGATTTGGGCCAAATGCATGATATTTGGTTTAAATAGTTATTTCATTGTATTCTCAATAATAGTTTTTTTTTTTTTTTTTAATTGAGGGCAAAGACATATAGTGCAGCACTGACATCAGAAATCAGTATCAAGCTTGAGATCGAGTTTGAAATGTTAGTCTCATGACAAAGTTAGACAAATCAAATCTCCCTATAATGAAATGTACAATATGTTTTCATTATATATCCCTCTGCAACTACTATAGAACAATATTTGTCAGAAAATTACCACCAGGGCTGATTAATGAGATGAATTAAATAAAATGATTGTGACTGACCGACTACTAAACTGTTGACTAGTTTGATCATCATAAATGAAACACTAAAGACATGCGAAAACATGTTATCTAAAATAAATAGTGGTGTTATTAAAACTAAATGAAAAAAAAAAGAGAACAAATTCAGATTTGCTTCAATATTACGCTTTATTTTACTTTTTAATTTAAACTTCATCTAGACGTCTCCCTATGTTAATATGAATATGTTTAAAAAATACACTAAGTCGCAAATTTTTTCATAGATTTATACTTATATTTATACTTCATACTTATATTTCTAATTATACTCCGGAGTGACTTATATGTGATATTATTTGTTATTTTCACACTTGCAACCGCATTTCATACTCCAGTGCAACTTATATATGTTTGTTCTTCTCTATAATGCATTTTTTGGCTGGTGCGACGTAGACTCCGGTGCGACTTATAGTCCGGAAAATATAGTAATTGTTTTTTACATTTTATTGTGTTGCCCCTTCATCCAAAAAAACATACCTGCAGTTGAGTTGTTTGAATTCCCCCCAGATTGTTCCTTCACAGTTAAAAATCCAGACAGTTTTTAAGTCCACTCACCATCACTGGACAAACGTGTGGCTCGATTAGCATAGCATCCATGTTGCCTAAGGGCTTAATGTATTTATTTGTTCATTCCCATTGCAGACAGAGAGCGTCCCAACACCTAAATACCTATTGGAAATGGAGTCTACGTCTTCAAAATGACATTAATCAATCAAAATACTAAACTGAAGATGACCAAAAGCATATTTACCAATGTGTTCAAGGGTATCTGTTTGTTTTCATTGTTTTAGCATAGCAACGCGCTGGAAAAGCCTTCGCTCACGTGCATTGAGAAACGTCATATTCATTGGCCACACCTCCATTAAGCCAATTCAATCTAACTGGTCCAACCTTCCAGAGAGTGTGACTGATTGTGATGGAAATTTAACTAGAATATTAGAATTAGATACTTTGAATAGTTAAGAAAGTAACAACACCGTACAAGTAGAGTAAAAATACAAGGCTGTACACGATGACTATGTTTTCATATGGACAAGTATAAATATGAGGTATAGCAATGTCAGAGTTCATAGTAGGTAACACCCCAAAACAATAAATACATCAAATAAAACAGACAAAAAGATATGCTTGTAAAAAATAAGAGATGACAAAAGGGAAACGCACAAGACACAACTCAAATGACCAAAATACCTTCGAACTAGACAAGCTATTTTGACGGCTGTTTCTATGGCAACCAGGGTTCTAACCTTGGTGTCCCCCGCCTCCCCACTCCCTCCTCCTCCCTTAGACCCTTAGCCTCCGCGCTCGGTAAACAGCCGGCACCTCTGGGACGTCCTGCCACCTACACCTCGTCCTGATCTGAAGGCGCTCCTGCTCCGCGGCCAATCCATTTTTAATGAGAGCGAGCCGGGCCTCCTCCCCTTCCTCCTCCTCTTCCTCCTCTTCCTCGCCACCGCAATGAAACGCATCGATCACAAACACAATACCCGCTCCGGTGAAGGGCCAGGGAATGTATGTAGTATTTGTGTGAGAGAGGCGTAGAAACAGAGGGAACACGTTGTGTCATACTCTTAACCAAGCTCTTGGCTAAATATGTCTTTGTGTTGCACTTTTTTAAGTCTGCGATGTTTTGTGACCCTCTTTTTGCACCACTTTGTTTCCGTGGCCATTGATAAAGATTCAAATGGTTATAATGAGGGAAAGAAAATATATAATTGTATGAAAATGTATTAATTTCACACTTGTAGGACGTAAATTGTTGTAATAATGATCGAGATGTGTTGATGTTAAATATTTAAATTATTATTATGCCTAACCCTCTTCCAGGTCGGTTCCATCATGAAAGAAAAGTTAATTTTGTCGACTGATTAAAGGAAAAAATATATATCATTATTTATTTATAATCTGTATAAATGTACATTCCTTTATCAGAACATAATTAAATGGAAAAGCTGGCAAACTATATACAAACATATTAAAATAAATTTAGGATAAATGTAAAAAAAAAAAAAAAACACTTCAAATACACATAAAACACTTCAATTATTTTAAATGAAAATTGTAAAACCAACCCATGATCAAACTAGTGAAAAACAATGTAAATGAGATGTGAACAAAAGCTTAACTAATAAAAAACACATATATTATTAGTGAAATGTCTTTGTGAAATTGAATCTAACGCCAGAACCGTAACACTATTGTAAAAAGCTGGCACTGACCATTATTCTGTTTATATCTGTAGTAAAATAAATGAATACTCAACAGTTGGTTCCACAGCGGCCTCTGGCACCTCTGTATCTGTCTCTGCAAACTTGAGACTGTTTGAGTATCTTGTCTGTATCAGATCAGGACGAGAGGTGATGAAGGAGCACAAACAAACACATCACCGCCGCCGCTCCACTTCCCTCCATTCCTCCTCTCGCCATCCCTTTCTTCTGCTCACAAAATCCATTTAAAGAGCTTTCAGACAACCTAACCAATCTACCTTCTGAGATCAAATAAGATGAACTTGCCAGAAAACCAAAGAATGTGTTTTACTTACTGCAAAACAACTACTTTTTGAGAAACTTGAATGTGTTTGTAAGGGTGGCGTTTTAGACAGGGGTCGGGATCGAGGTCAGCACGAGTATCGATCTGCACCTGAGGCCTGAGTGACCCTTGAGGAAAGGTGAAAGGTCGTGTGGAAATGTGCAATAATCAGGTGATTTTCATTGAAAGGCCTGGATGAGAAGCAGTGTGGTCAGTACGGTCACACTTCAATTTGGCGTATAGTTATTTTGAGACTTCATTGTCCCGATACAGCATTGTCCTCTGTATTTACACACGTTCTCCAAAAGGCAGTGAACGATGGCAGTGCCTGGGGTCCATCCTTTGGTCAGAGATTCTTTCTTCACGTACACGAGGCTCTGGAATGAGTTTGACCTCTGTTTGAGGTCAAGCTGCTCTGATGCCGGCAGAAAAAGGCACACAGACTTTTCCAGGCTGAAGACTACACATACGGTACTGTAGTTGTTGTAGGAGTGTTGGTAGATAGAGGTACTTTGTAGATATATGTACGCAATTCCATAATGTTATGGTGTATTTATAATTTTGAGTTCACATAAAATAAAATGACAAATAGAAAAGAGAAAGAAACTCAAAAGGGCTCAGCCTTGAGGCCACACCCCTAAAATGAATGTTATTTAGACAGCTCAAGTTGGTCAGGATGGTAACCAGAAAATACTTTTAGAGTAAAGGACATTTTTCAATATTAACAGATGTTTTTAATCATTTTTTTTTTTAAATAATAGAATAGAGTTTTATAAGCTTTATTGATTGACCATGTACTGTACATGCTTTTAAAATACCATTGACTTGTGATTGTTTAAGAATCATGATTTATATTTACCGAGCAACATTTCTTAAACATCCTTTTACTGTTTTGTTTCACGGTATTGACATTTTATCGTATTTATTCAAGCAGTGTGTGTGCAGAGTGAAATGGGAATGAGACTGGGGAATGACATGCAGCACATTGTCCAACATTGCAGGCATAGGTGCTGTAGTTCTGCTGTAGCACTGAAGTTCTCATATAATCACCAGCAAGGAGTATTTCTGAGAAGACTATTAGCACACGTGTAATAAAACAGCAGTCTAACGATCCCAGCGATGCGACCTGTTGATTTGATGATTAAAATGTTAATTGTCATGCGAACAGTCATAATTTCTCATAATTCTGAAATCAATGGATGTGTTTAATGTGATAGAGTGGAACATTCCAGACAAAGCTCAACTTCTCCACAGAGACGAGCATGTGGCGAACCCCCCACCAGAAAAGTACTACTACTTTTAAAGATATTAGGTTCTAGTGCTCACGCCACACACTTTGACAATCCCTTAAGATCCACCCAACAGCTGCTACAAACATTCGAGATCAAAATGTGTGAAGGTAATTATACTCCGCCACATGTGCCAATGAACCCACTCTTTTTAAAAAATAATTCAACGTTTAAAAACAAACACAAACAACTGCGATCTCTTCTTCCCCTGACACATTGTGTTGCAGTTCAGTTGATCAGCTGAGAAAAGCGGCTTTTAGTTGCACATGTACAAGACCTTTTTGCTAAAGTCCCCTGAACCCGGTTTTGCGTGTTGTACAATATTGATTCAGGGGCATTTATTAAAGACCTGTCCGTGGTGCTGAAGCTGGGAACGTTGAGGATAAATGGAAGCACCATATAGGGTAGAATCGGGCGTGTTTATAGTGAAGGTCAGTATGTTGTAGATGGGATAGCATTCACAGAGCAGATATTATGCATTGATTTTCTTTAAAAGGATGGAGAAGAAAGAGTAAAGAAAAGAGAGGTGAAATAAAATGACGCACCTTTTCCGTTATTTTCTAAAACGCTCAGAAAACGATTTGAAAGTTGAAGCGGTTAAGGTCAAACATGAGGGAAGGAGAGATCAGCTAATCTACCGGAGGAAGTTACAGAGGAAGTTTCACTGAAGAAAACTGGCATCGATATGGAGAAATGTACAAGAAAAGGTCAGCGACATTTAACCTTTTAAAATGCAAATTAGGCGCCAGCAACGAGAGTTTTTTTCAGCTTTTTCCACTGAGATTATAGTGGATAGTTTTAGTTTATTGGATTTATTTTGAGCATATAGCAAAAAAAGGAAAACTCATACATTTTTTTTACATTTTACATTTTAATTCGAACAAGACAAAAAGCTAATTAATGGCAAAAGTCATAATCTCCTTATACTTAAGAAAAGTTATTTCTTTTGATCCTTTTTAAAATAGTTTTATATTTGGACATTCTTTGAATATGATGTTCCTGTGAGACAAATACTCAAGTCTTAGAAGCATCATGGCTTAAAGATGAACAGAATACACAATAACAAAAAGAGAGGAAGTTAGCGAGAAGCCAAGAAGTAGGGAATAAGAGAGAATGTGAAAGGAGGAAAACGAAGGAGAAGGGGAAAGAGAGAAAAGATTGAGAAGGAGAAAGGAAGGAAGGAAGGAAGGAAGGGAGGAAGGGGGGAAGGAAGGAAGGAAGGAAGGGAGAAAGGAAGGAAGGGAGGGAGAAAGGACGGCTAGAGAGATAGGGTCAGACAGATAGATGGAGGAAGAAAAAAGAGAAGTGTTAGAGGGAGAAGATTGGGAAAGAGAGGTAAGGGAGAGAGAAAGGGGGAATGAGTGAGACAGAGATACAAGAGGGGTGAAAAAGGAGAGAGGGAGACAGATAGTGAGAGAGAACGAGGGAGTAAACGGAAGAGAAGAGAGAGAGAGAGAGAGCGAAATAGAGATAAAGATGAAGGGAACAAGAGGGAGAGAGAGGAACAGGGGGAGAGATGGGGGGTCAGCGGGACATGAAAGAGGAAGAAAAGGAGGGAACCCGACAAAAGGAAGAGAAGAAGGAAGAAAGGATAGAAAATGTGACAGAAAGTGGAAGAAAGAGAGAGAGAGATCGGTCAGTTGTGAGCGGGCTGACCCTGAAGTGACCCCGTGATGACCTCTAAGACGTGTCGGCTCTGACCCGGGGACAGGAGCCATGCATTTCAACGGAAACAACACAGTTTGGGTGTTTTTTTTTAACGGCGTCTTCACATTGTTGTGGTGTCTGCGGTGCCGTTGCCATGACCACAGCCACGTCCCAAAGGCTCCCTCTGCTCTTAACCCTGCAATGCCCCATTTGTGTATTCTGGAGACAAACTGTAAGCGACGAGGCTGCATTTGGAACTAGCACTGTAAGTACAAACCTCCAGGGAATCGGAAGCAGTGCCGGAAACTTTTGTTGCACGATTGAGTCAGAATGAAATACTTTGAGACAAAAGAGAGTTGTCTTTGTGGTTGGCTTTAATTCTTTTGAAAAATATGAGCAATATCGTGAGTGACACAATGACTGTAAAACAACAGCCTACTTCTCCTTTGTACTGACTATTGTGCAGTACTGTCTTTCATACTGCTACTGACGCTCATGTCGTAGCTTTAAATGTGTGAATCTGCAAGTTCAAGGCTAAATGCTCTTTCCATTGAGGCTCAAAAATGTTTCTAGCAGTGTTTAAATGTCAATCATGTAGTACAGAGTATTTGTAACCGGATAAGTGTGCTGATTGCAATAACTGTACTTTATACAATTATAAAGAGAATATTTGTGAGACTAAGGTCCCTCAACGTAGGGCCCCAGCAGAGCTAAAATTGGCCCTGGTTACACAATTAACCAAAGAAACAGTTTAAAACACAATTTTATATGCATTACTTTAATCAGATCGATCAGGACTGAGCTTTTATATTCTTATTGTTCTGTATTTTTCAAAATAAAAGCCAGTATGTATGGACGAATATGCAAGTGGACCCATGCTTTTTGTTCTGCATATCTTTGCATATTATACTTGTGCATTTGGAGCTGCACAGGAATGTTTTAAGTGTAATTACATGATCCATTAGACCCCACTCTCCGGCTCTTGTGCTTGTGCAAACAGGGCATTGGGTTTCACTGTCTGGACTCACGGATTCATTAGAACGGCAGTGTTTACGTGTGTGTGGTGCCGTGGTGGTGTAAGCAGTCACACAGTATGAGGGTGGGTGGGGCGCACGGCGGTCTCCGGACTGCACAAAGAAGCCAACATCGGAATAATGGACTAAGAAAATCGACCAGGGGAGAGGATGAAAAATCCACACAGTCAATACAGCCAGGAGTTTATCAATTATGTATGAGTCCAGTGCTGGTTTTGGAAGAGGTGCAGAGAATAGGTTAGCTGTTTACTGGAGAGAAGGAACGAAAGAACGAGAGAACGAAAGAAAGAGTGAGTGTGTTTGTCTAATATTGTGTAGCTCACCCTTTAGCAACGAGCGGTTTTCAAACGCAGCTGAATATGTATCTGAAATCTGATTTACATTCTCCGTTTGTCAATAAGTCCGGGTATTTTTGGACTAAAAGTCAAGAGAAAATGTGTAGTTGCTTTTGGTAGGTCGTTCTCTCCAGACTTTGGTCCTTCTCTCCAGACTTTGGTCCTTCTCTCCAGGCTTTGGTCCTTCTCTCCAGACTTTGGTCCTTCTCTCCAGGCTTTGGTCCTTCTCTCCAGACTTTGGTCATTCTCTCGAGGCTTTGGTCCTTCTCTCCAGACTTTGGTCCTTCTCTCCAGGCTTTGGTCCTTCTCTCCAGGCTTTGGTCCTTCTCTCCAGGCTTTGGTCCTTCTCTCCAGGCTTTGGTCCTTCTCTCCAGGCTTTGGTCCTTCTCTCCAGACTTTGGTCCTTCTCTCCAGACTTTGGTCCTTCTCTCCAGACTTTGGTCGTCCTCTCCAAACTTTGGTCCTTCTCTCGAGGCTTTGGTCCTTCTCTCGAGGCTTTGGTCCTTCTCTCAAGGCTATGGTCCTTCTCTCCAGACTTTGGTCCTTCTCTCCAGACTTTGGTCCTTCTCTCCAGACTTTGGTCGTCCTCTCCAGACTGTGGTCGTCCTCGCCAGACTTTGGTCCTTCTTTCCAGACTTTGGTCCTTCTTTCCAGACTTTGGTCCTTCTTTCCAGACTTTGGTCCTTCTCTCCAGACTTTGGTCCTTCTCTCCAGGCTTTGGTCCTTCTCTCCAGACTGTGGTCGTCCTCGCCAGACTTTGGTCCTTCTTTCCAGACTTTGGTCCTTCTTTCCAGACTTTGGTCCTTCTCTCCAGACTTTGGTCCTTCTCTCCAGACTTTGGTCCTTCTCTCCAGACTTTGGTCGTCCTCTCCAGACTGTGGTCGTCCTCGCCAGACTTTGGTCCTTCTTTCCAGACTTTGGTCCTTCTTTCCAGACTTTGGTCCTTCTTTCCAGACTTTGGTCCTTCTCTCCAGACTTTGGTCCTTCTCTCCAGGCTTTGGTCCTTCTCTCCAGACTGTGGTCGTCCTCGCCAGACTTTGGTCCTTCTTTCCAGACTTTGGTCCTTCTTTCCAGACTTTGGTCCTTCTCTCCAGACTTTGGTCCTTCTCTCCAGACTTTGGTCGTCCTCTCCAGACTGTGGTCGTCCTCGCCAGACTTTGGTCCTTCTTTCCAGACTTTGGTCCTTCTTTCCAGACTTTGGTCCTTCTCTCCAGGCTTTGGTCCTTCTCTCCAGACTTTTGTCCTTCTCTCCAGACTTTGGTCCTTCTCTCCAGGCTTTGGTCCTTCTCTCCAGACTTTGGTCCTTCTCTCGAGGCTTTAGTCCTTCTCTCCAGACTTTGGTCCTTCTTTCCAGACTTTGGTCCTTCTTTCCAGACTTTGGTTGTCCTCTCCAGACTTTGGTTGTCCTCTCCAGACTTTGGACCTTCTCTCCAGACTTCCAGGTCTTCTTGTGCATGGTTTGGACAATGGTAGTCAAAGGTAGTCCGGATAATGCCTTTGAAATAGACATGTTTCGACTGCATCCGGACGTTCTTTACTCTCTATTGAAGGTCACTTGCTCCATTTTCTTATCGCAGCCCAGTCTGTGTCATCAGTTTTTTTTTGTTAAAGCTTTTTTTTCCCCCAGGAAAAGTACATTCCAAAGATATCCATCCACTGCTTTCATTGCAGGGGTTTCACGTCCCAGAAATCCAATAATTTTCAGGGGCATGAGCCAGGTGTCGCTAGATGATGTTGATTTTACAATTATGACACTGTATTTAATGTATTTTTTATTAAAACTGTGTATTTTTGGTGAAATGAAGTGACTTAACAAGCCACTCAAATACACACAATTAAACCTGCGGGGGTCCCGAGTTGGTTGTATATTTTAAAAGCCTTGAAAGTTTGAGAACTCTTATTACAGATGACACCTTCGCATTCCTCCAACGTGGCCTACATTCTTACAATTGTGACTAGCTAGCGGCGTCAGCACACTTTTACAAACGCCGACATTAACACGCTCGCTATCATACAGTGTCTTTCAGAAATTCGAGCTCCGTGTTAGCATCAAAGGTAGCTCAGGGAGGACAGGCAGACTTCTCAGATCCGACTCACTCCCTTCTCATAAGGTGAAGATGTGAGCCTGATGCTGGTGATATGATCTGAGGGGCCCCTGCGTTTACAGTGGCCCCTTTTCTCACCTCTCCACCTCTAATCTCTGCATCCATCTCCATACAATGCACCCTTTTGTCTGTAGCTCTCCCACAGTCCCGGCAGTTCAGTCGAGTCGGCCTCTCCGCTCAGTAATTCAGTCAGGAGGCTAAAAGGAGGAAATAACATCCACGCTGCTGAACCACTGCGAACTGGCGAGACCCCCGGGGCTCGCCATGCATGCGGATAACTTCTTTAAAGTCTTGCGTTGACATTTAAAGAGAGGAGATGAAAGGGAAGGAGCTAGGAAGCATAAGGAGGAGTCCACTTCAAGTCTGTTTATTCATTTCTTTATAAGTAGCAAGATTTTCTTTCTTGAAATCAAATGTATTTGCTAGCTAAAGCACTCCACGCTAATGAACTGTCTGGCTAATTAAAATATGCTTGCCTACCTGCGGCGGCTAGATATTCATAGGCAATATAATAAACTCAGGGCTAATGGTACACATTCAAGGAGCCACTTCAAACATTAGAGGTTTATAGACGTTGTTTGCGCTAAAAGGTTTAAGTCGCTGTGATTAAATAGCATTAACCTTGAGGAAATAACATGGCAAGAAAACGGTACAGTTGAGTTCGAAACTGTTTCATCTAATGCTTACGCTAAGGGACCTTTATGGGTGTCTGAGACGTCAAGTTGAACACTACATTTAGCTATTAATGTGTTTATAGTCTGCAAGAATATATGGCGAACTTTAGCACAAAAGCAAAGTAGATGTTTTAGTGTGGATATACGGTACAATATAAACAGTCGGGTTCTGAGGGAGCGTCCAATAACAGAGGTCATTTTAATATAGAAGGGCTGCTGCACCCACTGTTCGACAACTATAAGAGCAAAGCAGTTATACCCTACCAAATACAGACACAAAGAAGGATAAAGCAGTCTAACGAACCACATTAGTACAAATATCTCAGAATTCTAACAGTAGCTGGACGTTTCAGGCAGCTGCGTTGACTTTTCTGAGGCACAGCCAGGTCCATCAAGACCTAAGAGTGACTCGACTTGAATTCAAATATACATAATTCACCAGGAAACAGGAGGAGGAACATTGTCTTTTCATTGAATTAACAGTGAGTATTTTCTCCCACGCCAGACCAGACGCCATGATGCATCGCCGACCGTACCTATTAGCTCGTAATGCTAATCTGTACTGTGCTTACAACACAGAATATTAGCTGTTGTTGAAATTAAGTTGCAAATTGGCCCTGTATCCAAAAGGAATCAAGGTTTGGGAGATTGAAGGTTGTTAGCAGAAACCAAGATGGAGTTTAGAAATGGTTACAGTCTTTCAAATGGTGTTGAAAAAGTAGCACATACATAACTTCTTCTTCATAATATTGTTGAACTTAACGCCCACCAATCCAGAGTGTGCCATAATTGTGATTAACAAAGCACTTCAATGAATTACTCTTTATAAATGACTCGCCAGCGCTGATTGTGTGTCCTTAGCTTTTTCACCCACGTAAAACTTCGGTCTAGACATAACATAATCATCTTAAAACAATAGCATCTTGAACTGGATTTAACGGTTTAAAGCACAAATACTTGACGATAATTTAACCGTACGTGGTTGGGCGACAGCAAAACGGTCTTGCCTACCAAGCTGCACATCTCTTTTTGTTGTATGTGTCCAGTATGTTTCGTGTCTACCTATAGGAGTTATTTTCTCCCTCACCTCTTTGTCTCGCCTGCCCTCTCCCCTTAAGTCCGCCGTAACTCCCCCGTCTCTCAGCGGGATCCCCAGACCGCTCGATGCAGCCCGTAATGAGGCGCACGCTCCGGTCGGCGTGTGAGGAGTTAATAAGGAAAAGCAAAGGCCATCGCACCGCGCGGCAACCACCACCGCAACAACGGGCTTCAACTGTATATTCCGAGTGTGTTATTTGGAAGGGGGGGAGCAAACCCGGCACACGTCTGGCTGCGCTTGGACCGGCGGGAGCATCGATCGGAGCGTGGAGGGCAGAAAGGAGAGAATTCTGATCCGCCGGGGGGACTCTGCGCTGTATTTTTTATGCTGTAAGTGCGTGTGTGTGTGTGTGTGTGTGTGTGTGCGCTTCTTTGTCTGCCAGGATTCCCCCATATACATGCAGGGCAAAAAAATACAGACTAAGATAAGGAAAGGGGAAACTGTGTCTGAGATAAGCATGCATTTTTGGAGAAACTTTCAATAGAATATAAGTATTACAAGGGAAAACAATGTAAAAATCGACTAAATCTATTATGGACAAGAAATTCTCAAGAGTTGGTTTCACATTATTGTTTATTCAGGGGTTCAGAACGGTGAAAAATGAGGATAATTGAGTAAAAAACTCCAGCACAGTTATGCGAAACACATTTTTTAATATTATTTCACAATGCAGTTAAGTATTAGGGTTATGATTAAGGTAAGGTCTGGGTTAGAAAGAAAATGCTGTTCATATTGATGGATTTTTGTGCTCATATTCCAAAATTAGGATTTTGTGTTGAATTCTTGAATGTTATGGCAATTTTTTTCCATTATTCTGAAATCCATGGAGTCAAATATTAGCTCCAATAATTCATAAAATCTAACGGTTCTGAAATTGGGACATTTTTAATCATTTCGATGACCATTTTTTGCAGTGTGGCTGACATACAAATTGGAGTTTTGGTTAGCGCCCACAGGTCTAGAGCGTGTGAGACTGTGGAGGTTAATGAGTTTGTGAGAGGAGAATGGCTTGGATCAGGAAGGCGGGCCTGGGTAAACAGACTCAGGTGGTCATTCCAGGCTAAATTAAATGCCTTTGAATTTACACGTGGCGCATTATTGCAGGGATATTGGTGCATATATGCAGTATGTAGCTCACTGTGGCTGCGTTACACGGTGCTGGGCCGTTGGTGATAGCTTTTTCATGAACAACAGATGAGTTTAGGCCGGCCTGTTTTGTTCTTGAGGCTGACATTGTATATTGATGTTTATGTGAATACTTTCTGCAAAAAAATAACCAGAAAATTTGCACTAGACTTTGTGTTTTATGTTCTGATAACTATAGGGCTGCGATCATATTTAACTCTAAACTTAATCATAGCTGTATTTTCATATAATCTTGACCTTACAGAAGATAGAACCCATGACAAAGACTTTATAACAAAAACAGTGACATTATTAAAGGACATGTACTTTACAAAACTGACTTTTTTGAGCTTTTAAATCACGTAATAACGTTGTTCCCTCATCAAAGACTTACTTGAAGTTGCATTTAGCTTCATTCATTGTTTGATAAATTATGTTCTGAGCATTTCTGTCTCAAATCAGAATCACTAATAAAACAAGCGTGACATGAAGTCATTTTGGTTTTGTAAAACACCAGACGCCAAAGTAAAAGAGAAAATTTAAAGGCCAATAACAATACAAATAACACATAATGTTTCTTCTTCAAATCAAAATGTCCCAAAAACATACAACAAAATGTGAAAGTTTTCAATATGTCAGCTACAAATAAGAAGCTGGATTTCAAATAGTTGATTGAAATAAATTACTGAGTGGATGTGTATTTTAAACCATTGAATTAATAGAAAATAAGTACTTTGAATTGTGCTCTACAGATAAACTTGCCTTGCCATTTTGTCTCCCTTTGTCTTAACTCTAGGAACGGCCTCTTTCTAAGTGTGCAAAAATATATGATTTCATTCCAGTCAACTGCATATATAACTGCCATGAATATATGCATGTTTTCTCGATGGAAAAGCAAACATTCAAAAGAACGACGGTTTCACCAGCTTCAGGTCAGAAAGTGAAAAGCATCCGTCAGATAACGCTTTTGTCAGGGCTGCGAAGGGTTAACCACCAAAGAATCTCACTGAAGCTGAAAGCCCTGCTCAGTCGCTGTAATATCATTAATCCAATTTGATTTCGTGACAAAGGCGGTGGGCAAACACTTTCTCATAGCAGTGCGAGAAGAAGCAACCCATTTGATTTGGCTCGGTGGGGTTGAGGAGGAGAAAGGACGGTGCAGAAAGTGCACGGGCGTCTTTGTTTGGCAGGAGCGGCAGAAATCAACATAATGAGCCAAAACTGCTTTGTGTCTCGCGCTTCTCGGCTCTCCACCTCTTCAGCCGAGCACCGTGCGCAGACAGCTGCTCGCGTGCAGACAAATTAACGGAATCCTCGCTCGCTTTGGGGAATAAATAGAAAGCGTTGTCTCCGAGGTATAGTATATTTTTTCATATGAATTGTAAGGCAGATTCTGGAGATGTTGTGCGCCAGTTTTGGCTGGGTAAATCCTTCACTCCAGTCGTATCCATCATTCTGTGGGTCTATCTATCGCCCCCTGATGCTTCGGGCTGCAAATATCCGATTTACAAGTCAGCCAGGAGGGCAATATTTCAGCGGGCCTCGCTTGGTGCCCCGCGTAAATCAAATGCCTTATCTAGCCCTGTGCCTTTCTAATATTTTTCACAAATATTGCATTAAAGATATGTTATCCATTCATGCTCATTCATCTCCAACTTCAGCCCAAATATTTGTCTGTGTACAAATGCGCCGTCTGTGGTTTTGGTTGTGTGTTTTGGACAATGGCCTGGTACTGTCAACGGTCTGTACATGTGAACGTGAAGAAGTGGCACTTACAATATGAAGACTTGTGGTCACCAAAATTGGTCTCACGATTAAAGTGTTCCTCTGTTGTGTGTCTGATTTGTCAATAAATGAAATCGCATTTCAAGTAAAATGGAACTACAGCACGAAGGAAACACTTTCTGGGGACGTGCATTGGCTTACATTCATTTCCTGGAGACTGATCCTAATCCTAACCATAATTACAGCTTGCCTAACGTTAACTAAAAACCTTAAACGTAACCTAATTGAACCCATGTCTAGTTCAAGCCATGTCATTGATCCAATATTGATCTCAAAGAGGTTGTAGGTTTGTTCCCATAAGGAGACATGTGCCTATGAAGTGACAGGTACAGATTTCAGCCCCTACAACGTGAAATGTAAATTTGCCTCTTCACAAATATTTACATTTCAGTTGGTACTCTAAATGAGTACTTTAAATGCTCGGATTCTGTACTTGAAAAAGAGATGCTAAATCTAAAACTCACTGACGCTCACTGACTGGAAACACCCATAATATCAAATAATACAATATAACATGATACTAATATTTGATACGCAATATTTTAATCCTGTGATTCAAAAGTGTATTAAAAATGTATTTAAAAAGGGCAAAATAGTTATGATATTTTGCAGGAGAATCAATATATCGATATCATTTGGTAATTAATCACACAAATAGACACTACAAATGTTTGGGATTTGAACGCAGGACCTTCTTGCTTTAAGGTTTCGTTAGATGAGAGAGCAGTAGTGGATAAGTTATACATTCTTTTGCTATTAATCTATAGGAGGAACATTAGAACTTCATGATTTCACCAAAAAGTGGCGTGGAGAATACTAATCTTACCTAACAATTATGAACAGCAACACATTTACAACACTTCTATTGATCCAACTCAACAACATCCGTCACCAGGCCACAAGCCAAACGGCTTTTCCAAACACCAGCCCCGCATTGTCCCCTAGATCCTCCCTCTCGACGCTTGAAAAGAGCCCAAACACAGATAAAGGAGGCGTCAGTGGGTGTTTTGTTGCTTCTTTGGTTCTAAGGAGAAAGGGCTGAGGACAGGACCATCCTACCCCAGCTGGACCCTCCACACATGGGGCTACGGGAGCTAACTGCAGCCCTGGCAGCAGCAGCAGCACCTCCCGGTAAAAAACACAAGGGCTCAAATGGGCCTCCTGCTGCTGGAACAAACTAGAACAAATAGACCAGTCGGGCTCCAAACACACATCACAAATACATTAATAAGGCGGTCTGACAGGCTCACTCCAGCCCAGAAACAAGCTTCAAGTAAACAGGAAAGATGTGTCCACAGGGAGCTTTAGAAGACCACCTTGTGCAACCAAAGCTTAAGTAGTTATATTTACAAGACAAGAATGGAAAAAATACTAAATATGTGGATTGGACGAAATCAGGTTAAGAAAATAAGTTAATTTGGGTGAGCTAGAAAAGCAGCAATTTATTTTGTACTATGTATTTTTATTTTTTTCTGGATTTTCTGGAAGTTACTGCTGTTGAACCTTTGAGCAAGACACCAAGACCAAGGCGTATCCATTGGTTTCAGAGGTCGTGTGATCATTCATTAATTTCATTCATCCAGGAGTGGTCCACAGTAGACAAAAAACAATCGCAATTCAAAATAAAACGTGTCCAAATGACGCTGACCATTACTGACACGTTTTTCTTCAACTGTTTTCAGAGTGATACAAAATCTGAGCCATTCACTCTTTTATTCAGACAAAACAATACGCTCTGATGATATTTCTGGGCCGATTTTGATCTCTTTCTCCAAATGATTGACCGCAAACCACAGTTTAACCACAAACCGAACAGAGCAGTGCCGTCCCGTTGTCTTGTGCAGTCCCCTGTCTTTTGAGCAAATGTAAAAAAGACACGTACACTAAGATTTCACCGGCACAAAAAGCTGAAAATCAAAATGTATATAAAAGTACAACTACAAGTGACTCCATTTGTGTGTCAGTGGTCCGTCTGTCAGCTTCTCTTCACCCTCGCCGTAAAGCCCTGCCGTTCCCTGACACGTTCCCCACTCTCTAATTGGCCTTGTACATAATTATTGCAATTAAAGTCACAATTAGGAGCAGAGGAGCGCGGCGGCGGCAGGATACAATCGCAGATCTATTATACATCCGGACAGGGACAGTGGAAGACAGGGAAGGAGGGAGCGGATCGGGGGCAGTAGACACACTTCTTAATTACAGGGATGATGATAGTGGCACGACAGATCGAACTGACAAAGCACACGCTGGACTCCTATAGCGGACTATGTGATACGTAATGTCAATGCAACAGGGAGAATGAGGGGTGTAAATTGGTGCCATGGCAACAAAGCGATCGGTAATGTATTTTATTTGGTGTCAAAGGACATGAAAAATGCATTAACTGAATGATGAATTGATACACAATTTTAGTAGCGCTGATAATAATCATAATCATCCATAAAAAGCCATGGAATTGTGCGAACAAAGGATATTAATTGTGCATTGTGCTGCAGAGGTAAGTATAATGTATTAGAATGATTATACAGTAATCATTTGCCATGGCACCTCTAGTACTTCATTTATTATTATCAAGTGGTCTTATACTAGTTCTGGTTTGGATCAAGACCATGAGTGAAGTTGCAATTTGGTCAATTTTATGTGAAAAAAATAAAATAAAAATGTCTGTACCAATACCTGTGGAATAGAAATATCGTACGCTATAACCAGATGTGGTGTATTCCCCACTATCAACACGTGGAACCAGCGGTGAGAGCAGTCGACAGCTGGTTAATGGTGAACGGTGGAGGCTGCAGAGAGATGTCAAAGAGTTATCTCACAAAAGAGACTGGGCACAGACAGTGGGCGAGAAACTGCAGCAGACGCACTCCAGAACATTCCACACAGCGACACTCTGACATGTGGCTCCGGTCATCTGCGGAGCCACTCACTTACACTTACTCCAATGCATTTCCTCAACACCATACTTCTTCTTCTTTTTACAGTATTTGTACTTTGCTCTTCTACTTTCCAAAGCATGATGTAGACAATATACAGTAAGAAGGTTTGACTGCATTATTTAGTGTTGTGGCTATGATGTCTATTGAAAATAATCAGATTTGTATTGTAAATGTTGACTCTAAAACACAGACAAAAACAGGTCTTTTTTTGTTTTTTTTTCAACTCAATATGTCAAAAAAGAACACAAATAATTCCTCTAATGTGTAAATATTCTCTGTCTAGAAGCCGTCAGTGAGCATATGTCACCAAATAAATGTTGACATATGCTGGCTGAAGGCTTCTGATAACGTATTTAAAAATTACATATTCATAAGTTGTGGCAGACACTAGTTTCCACGGCGTTCTTGTTGTTGTTGTTGTTGTTGTTGTTATGTGGATAAACCAGGATGTGCATTAAAACATACACAAGGTTATTCTTCCTCTCCCACTTCCCCCCGTCAGGAGTGGCACAACAATGACCTGTGGATGGTCTCTACTCCATATGAACGGTTCTTCATCTGCCTGGAAGAACTGGTTCTCCTCCTGAAGAACTGGTTCTCCTCCTGATGAACTGGTTCTCTTCCTGAATAACTGGTTCTGCTCCTGAAGAACTGGTTCTCCTCCTGAAGAACTGGTTCTCCTCCTGAAGAACTGGTTCTCCTCCAGGTTTCTCCTTTTTCCCAAAGAGGTTTGGTAGTTTTCCCTGGCCGAGAAGGAGGGTCTGAGGACAGGGGAGCTTGGGGCATTTGTCTAAGGACACTAAAGTGATGCTGGGACATTGCCAAGTCCCTATGAACATTGTTTAATCTGTTTTTCATTGTCGGCCCCTGAGGAAGCTGCTGTTGTGATTTTGGGCGTTACAAACATAAACTGAATTGATTGAGTTGAACGTTAGAGCCATTGCAGCGCTCTGATTGACTGGACTTTGGCGGTGCGTCCCTGCTTCACTTCCTTCGTTCTAAAGCCGTCCATGTGGCCAAAAATGAATGTGAATATCAACAATGTTCCAAGGGGTTTGCAGGGAGCTAGGCATAAGTTAGATTGATTACATATTTCCTACTTTTGCGGCTTTGGAAATGGGATAATGCAGCTTTAACACAGACACATAATTCAGACGTTACGCCCCAACATTTGCTAAATTGTAGTGTTTTGACTGGATAATTAGCCAACTACGTTTGCCTTCTACCAAGTAATTATATCTGAAAGTAACAATTGTAAGCAAACCTGAGCACTTTGTTGGCTCCTCTTCCCACTCCGAGCCCAGCGCGGGGGAGACGCCTAAAGGAGCCGTCGTCCACTCTGACAGATGCAGACAGTGAGAGTGGGCCGCCGCGCGCAGTGACCGCCGCTAATCACACCAGAAACGGGACGCAGCTGAGAACGGGGCAAATGAGAGGTACGAGGGGGCTCGAACCGGGGCGCACATTTCTATTAATTAAGGCCTTGATGGGAGCTGACAGGACGGGTGCTGCTATCAAATAATGAGGTTAGGATTGGCCGATGGTTCCAGGGCACAGAGCGTGATTAGCAGTAATCCTGGCTTAAGTCAATTAACAATGGCTGTTCAGGGGCTCATGCAAATTAGAGGCTTTTGTGAGGTGGGCCAAAGTGAAGGGAGGGGGCCCAGGGTGACAGCAAGATCTGTACTAACTATTTAATTTGAGGGAGATTTCATTGTAACAGTATAGGGTAATTTGTTCTATGTGTTTGACCCATCCTGCAGTGCCACAGTGTCATGAGCAGTGTCCATTATGTCCTTTCTCCTGATCCGGATCGTGATCCCAAATGCTGTTTGGGAATTTGCATAATGTGCATTTATACTGCAACATTTAATGGGGTTAAGGTTGGATCATCTGGTCCACTATTAAATTAATCATACTTATTGTTAACTGGACTATACGGAGTTATAAAAAAATCTGATTAAAACTATAAATTAGAATGAACAATTTCATTAACTATGTTAGTATTTATTCTGTATCTAGAAGCCTTCATTCAAAAAAATAAAAAATTTAATTGAAAAAAAGTACAATCCATCAGTTTTTGCAAAGTAACTCTTTTACTGTCGTCTTTGTATTTTAATGACTATGATTGTTTGAAGGTCATAGTTAGTTGTTGTTGTACTTTGAACTTCTTATTCTTTTTTTTTCAGTTCCAAATATTAAATATGAATTTATTTCACTTCACGCATTAATTGATTTAGTTTAAGTAAGTCAATGAACACAGCAAGAAAGTAAATATAGTAAATATGCTTGTATCCAAATCACTCAATGCCTTTAACAAAGAATTCCGTTTTGTCTTATTTAAGCTTGAAAAGGAGAAGAAAAGTGACTGAACCCAACCCCCGTCTAGCTTCCTTTACACTTATACAGAAAAAAAAAAAACATGAATATACCATTAAAATATACCAACAATGGAAAGGACGCAAATCCGAACAATGGTGAGGACACCACCAGTCTAAACCCACACTGAGGGACAAAACATGATCCATCTTGAGTCTTATGCACTATTATTGGTACTAACTAACCGCTGTGCCACTGCGTCTGCTGCACTGACAACAGAGTCCGGATCATTCTCAGATCCGTCACCATTACAGAGGTTTGTGAGCGTCCGAGATCGAGCAGATGGGTGCTATAAAAACATGATTTAAAGATGGGCCTCATTGACCTGCAGGATGACCCTGGAGGTTTGATGAACACACTGTGTAAACCCGTGACCCCGGTGCGACCTCTGACCCCCCCGGTGCGTAGAGACGGCTGTAAACGGTCACACGGAGCCCGCATGGAGTCAATGTGTCGACGCGTACCACATATCTGCGGACGAACCCTCCGCGGGGGAAAAGGGAGAGCTTTTAGTCATTTCTACGGTGACGCTTTTGGTTTAACAATCATTGCGTATTAAGGATTATCCAGTAAAGTTATTGTAAAGTAACAATTGCAAGGTGTCAGTAAGCAACTTTATATTTTGGATTGGCAAAAGTCCTCAAAGAACCACCTATAAACAGGAAGCTGAAACTCTTTAATAGCAAACAAACGCTTTGGAGTTGCAAGGCCCTGAGCTTTTACTATATTTTACAAAGACATTACGCTCTGGAACCGGGATTGACAGGCATTTGGAGTAATGCATAGTTTATTAGTGTCGAAAGAAACGGCTAACGAGGCGAAAAGAAAGCAAAAGAGAATGCAGAGGACTGAGAAACAGCACGGGTTTCTGCAGAATCAACCAGCGAAGCGTAAACGATGTGGTAAATGACGTTATAGATTTTATTCTGAATGTTACGAGGAGATTTGAGAAGAGATTTTCTTTCACATTTGAGCAACACGTGGTACAAACAAAACTCGTTCATGCTCTGGATCCCGCCCCTCGCGCTGCATTCAAACTGAAAGTAAGACGTAAGATGGACTGACTGAACTGAAAGTGCTGCTGTTAATATGGGCCAAGCAGTAAAAACTTAAAAAGTACAACGTTTATAATCAAATGAATCCCTGATTCTTCCATGACCCCCGACCCTGACGACCGCAGGCATGAACCTTGTGTGCCAACATGAACAGCACCACTGATCATATGACTCGCTCACCACCAGCAGCAGCAGCAGAGTGGAGACATAATCGAGTTATTTACTTTGAAGTTACGAGTTGAAAAGACAAAATGCAGAACCCACAGCTGCAGCGCCTCATGACACACACATGACACTCACACGGTTTAAGTGCATGTCCTTCACACTCTCATGGATGAGGTGGGAAAAGGAAGGAGTTGGTTTGCAGCCGGAATTCTTTTGATTTTCACTATATGCTTTTGTACTGTAAGTTTGACACCTATTTAGGGCTGGGCAGTGGACTCTCATAGGCAATATCATGGCAATTGATCAGAAATGTGCTGAAACGTACCCATTCATGTCTGGGTTTGGGCTCAAGTATGGTGCAAACATTGAAAAAAATCTGTTTTTTAGCAGCCTTTTTATCAGAACACGCCCTTTATATTCAGATTCTGCAAATTTCCAAAACTTAAATTGCGATATAATATATTTTTCAACACATATGACACTGTGCATTTCATTTTTTTAGGCTTAGAACAGAAAACTAGCAACCAACCCCCTGAGGCTGTGTCGGGCACATTTGTATTCCTAAAATAGCACTGGTACAAGTGAAAATAGCAAAGTGTCAGACGGGCTCCGAGTCCTGTCTCCTGAATGAAACGCTAAATGGCCTCATCAATAACATTGGATGTGCTTATTGACAGGTGAATTTATCCTCATTTGTCCAGGTGTCAATATCAAACGGCGCTGTCTGGCAAAACACTCGCTACCATCGCCGTGGTAACAACTCGCACCTGGCTAACGCAGGGATCAGACATTGATTTTCTGAGCGTAAACCTCCTGCAGCGTCATTGTCCAGCTGCCTCTGCAAACATCACAAACAAAGTCCAGCAACATTCAACTAAAACTAGTCTAAATGTGGCTACTGGTCAAATGTTTCTATTTTATACTTTATTGCATTGTTTTTACTCCATTTTGTATTGTAAAAGTAAAAGTAAAGTATATTTAAATGAAATTATGTATGGTTTCATTTCCCCCCCAGGTTTTTACTGCAATCCAAGTAAATCATAATTTTATATTTTGTTCAAATTATGAATTAGTCATTAAAAATTGCTTATTTTTTTTGTTAAATGAATGGTCTGATTGAAATATATTTTGAATGTTGTTGTATTTTTCTTTTTGAATGCTCATTTAGATCACAAAGCTTTATTCTCAGGGAAATGGATCTGCAATGCTAAGAAAAATAATCCCTTTTATTCTTTCTGTTCTCTAGATTATGTTGTGGTTGGATAAAAAACAGACATTGTCAGTTTTGTAGTGGTCAATTTCAGTTCATCAGATTTATTTTTCTGATCTTTCTATTTATGTGTAATCGCTTTCCAGTTGAATTTTGACATTTTTTTCGTTAAAAAAACAAAAACTAAAAAAACCAACATCAGTTTTCATATGAGCAAAAAATGCCTTATATTCAACTATATTTAATTATATTCTGTACCTGGTAAAGTAGTATTTTAATATTCTGCACTCTCAACCTGAAATAATTCATAAAAGAAACTAAGATAACTGACTCCAAAAGCTTCTTGCGATTGTCTAAATGTGTGGATATTATGACAGAACTTAATAATGGTAATAACCAAAAAAACAAAACACAGAATATAACCTGAAATAATGAGATGAATATGACGAAATAATTAATTAAATCCTCTGCATTTGACTCATCCATGAGTGGGAAATCGCAGCACTGTACAATCCAAACCCACCTTCTTAGACACAATACTAAGTCTGTGTCCTGTTGTTGTTGTTGTTGTTGTTGTGCACCGAGCCGAACACACACGCTCCGTAGAGCAGACCTGTTTCCTGCGCACTGATTGGCTGAGTGGAGGGTGGGACCTTCTGCAGCTGTGTGGTCCATATGTGCCATGTTTGAGCTGTCAACAATTACATCAAACCCCTCGAAAAACCCGATCTGCATAATACAAACAACAGCGTGGATATACGGCTGTGACGACGCCACGGGCAACGTTTGACCTTAATTTAAGCTTTAACACAGGGGGAAACGTCCTTCCTTTTGGAAAGCGTTACAGATTATATGCAGTCATTTGAAAATGTTGCCCAGCGTGACACAATCTATCTTGGAAACAAAAGAGTATCATGATCACTTCCCATTTTCGAAAATATGACATGATCGATTATATGTATATTTCTTACACCACTCATATCAATTGGATATAGTTTGGGTCAGATGCCCTTCCAAAAACAACCATCTCACTCTCTAAAGTTGAAGCTGGCACAATCAACTAGCATGTACCGTCTGTTTAAAATCCAAATTCAAAGACAAACTTTAAAGACACAGAAAACAGGAAGTATTTGTTCTAACATTGAAAATTAGATTGTGGGAAACCTTCGCGGAGCCCTAAATTGTGTCAGACAGTTTTAATCTACCACATTCCAGCGTGCGAGGCCGAGCACGGCACTGCTGCGGCGGAGAAGGACTCGTTATTGGGACGCTTTGTCCGAGTGTCACCGAAACACATCTTTAGAGAGAGTGACAGAGGCTGGGGTCAGAGTTCAAAGCCCTGGTCATGTTCGGCGGGGGCGGCGGCGAGCTAACAGGACGGCCCGGGGTCAGAGGGGGGACAAAAGGGGCGCTTGTACTGGAGGTGGGAAGCAGTGGTCTTCCTTTTAGTCTCCAGAGCGACAGCAAAAAGGGCAAGAGGGGGTCGAGAGAGAATATGGATGAATTAGTGCCAATGTCTTAAGAAAATTAACAAAAAACACGGCAAAAAACAATGAGTAAATGGAGTATTTTAACAGGCATTCAGCTTTCATGGTTTGGAAATCCCAGCTGTACATTTGGACATCGTTTTTGATTGCTTCTACTAGCAGTGGAGGGTATCGTCATGGTGAAATAAACAAAAGCTACCATGCCCTGCTAAGTTAATGTAAGCATGCATGCGTAATGGACGTGATTTGACGGCATAAATGCTCAAAAGGAGTCCAAAAATAAGCAAAAATCTGGGGAATTCAGAATCAAGTGTTTTCTGAGGCTCAGAAGGAGAGGACTTACTGACCAAACTAACATGAATGAGGCAACACTTCACCAACATGATTAAACGTTCAGAAATATGTCCTTTGCATATTCTTACCACATTGGAATCGAGCAGTCACATGTGCATAGCCATTAACACCAGCAAATCAGCAGCGCCCCAGAACCCTGCAGAACGATGAGGCGCTGGCACGTCAGCTAATCTAAGCATGGACCAAGTGTGAACGAATCCCATTTCCTGGAGACGCGATAACCGCTCAACCCATTTCCTATCCCGATGTAACTACAGCGGCCAAACAAAGGTGCGGGGAACAGGCGAGAGAGGGAGGACGTGAATGGTGGCGAGCGAGTGGGGGGGAAAGAAAAAAAGAAGAATTCATGCATGGATTTCAAATTTCACAGATGAGCACCTTGGAAGAAATTGCCAAGATTGGAAAGATGGAAAAGCTGGGATTCCTTTTCTTTGGTGATAATCTGGTGTGCTGTAATGTAACTGTCCCATACAAGCAGTCAACGCTGTGCTAAAGTGATGGCTAGGCATGGTCGGGCAGAGCTAAGAGGGTTCGGGGCGGTTTTACAAGGCGGCTCGGAGCCCCTTGGTCGGTCATGCCCAAAAAGGATGTCACGCTCAGTCTTTAAAGAGCTGGCAATTAGACAGCTCAAATTTCACTGGATTCACTGTTATTATTCCGAGTGCCAGTTACGTACAGCTATAAAGCCCCGCACAGGGCCCACAGCTCCAGCACAAAGTCAACACCTGTCTGTCCTCCTCTTCAATTACGAGGAGATTAAACACTCCACTGGTGATGTCCAGCTTTTGTGGTTTTGGGCAGGGATTGATTTCAATAGTATTAAAGTAGTCAAAAATATGAGAGAGACAATCAATCAACCGTTTTAAAGGCTCAATACCACTATCATCAGCTGAAGATAGAGTGTAATAAAAGTTATAAGTTAGAAGATGACACCAAACAAGAATAACACTCGATACAGCTGGATTTGGGCTGCAGGTTTTCAAAAACGTCTTTAACCTTTAGATGGAGCCCTTCAGCGGTCAGTAGAGGGTGAACCACAGTGCATTACGAGTAAACACAGACAACAGGGCGTGATAGGTCTTTGAACTATACACAACACGACATTTAACACGTTGTTTAGTCGTGATTATGAATGAACCACTCATAAAGCGTCAAGCTGTAACATTGCTATAGCATTAGCCTGGTTGGTAGCAAAATGTTGGATTAATTCTAGTTTGACATACAGTACCTGGATGTCTCAAAACTGTCACCATTTTTTTGTCTAGTTATTACAGTACAGTAGAGAATAATTCATTACATCGTCACTTTACAATTACACTGATAATACGGCACAAGTGTAAAGGTAAGTCACCTTTTATAGCCTCAGCTCCTCTGACGCTGAGGCGATTTTAGCTGTTTAGCATATCACATAGAAACATAACCTATTGATGATGCCCCGTGCTCCTTTACAAAGTCAACATCTGCCTCTTTCCCCTGCTTTAATCTGCCGATGCTAAACACTCGCCTTGTAATGTCTGTGTTTGGGCCGCGTTTATTGTTTCCACAAACCTTTTGGTGCAGAACTGAAGCCGGGCACAGGTTTCACTTCAAAACCCCCTCAGATGTTAAATCTCGATTGTTTCCCCATAAATAATGCATCACTGTGGGCTTTGCAGACTGGCCGCTGACCAAAGCAAAGCGCCATCATACAGTCAGTGATTCTGTGGCGGGCGTGCCAGTGGTAACAGCACAATACCGCTAACAAAAGCAACCAAATCCCGCTCATAAAAATGTCAATAAGTCCGGACCCCATAGACCCCCATTTGATACTGGAGTCGTTTCTGCCAGTTTTCCCCTCGCGCGCTGCAGCGTGTTGATAAAGCCGCAACAAAAGGAAGCGACCGCCACTTTGGGCTGTGCGTAGGAAAACAGCAGAGTCGCAGTTTTGTGCCCTATGCCCTCCAGTTGTACACTTTCTAGATGACTAAAGCAAACATGGGAATATGCAAAGACTTGAAAGAGGAGGGGGGGGGGCACGCTGCTGCCTACAGGTCAGTTTGCATGTCGAGAGAGGGAGCGGGAGTGTAAGGGTGGAGAGGATTTGTATTGGCGACAAGAGCGAAGGAGCAGCCCCATGTGACCCAGCCCACAGAGTTGTCGAGTGCACGGGAATTGTCAAAGAAGTAGGAAAATAAAGAGGATGTATTGGACAAGTCACGGGCTTCGGCTTCCCGTTTTAAATTGTTAATTGCTATGGCAACAGCCCTAACTTATCATCATTCTGAAACATATGGCTATCCAATTATAACTGGACTGGACAATGCATGGGGTTCGCTCGCCGTGGGTATAGTGGTTTTATGGACTTTTATGGATCGGGTATCGATTCCTTATCTTCAAAAACCAATCCGATACTTCAATTAGCCCTTATGACTTCAACACCAGCAGAGATACTCACAGCCCAAGTATCGGTATCGGTATCACAACTGAAAAAGCTGTATGGGTGCATGGTATTGGTACCACTTTGGCGTCGTGACCGTTTGACAAATGTTCCAAATTCCCCCATTTGGAACAGAAAATCATAAAAGAATCAGTGACTCAATAAATTTGGGGTGATAACACACATAAACAGACAGTGCTTTGAACGATAGGATAGAACATGAGAAAAGACTAGTCCAGTAATATAAATAAATGGTCTCGTTGTCTGATCGATATCATTGTGATACATTGAGCTTCGCACATTAGCTCCATAAACCAGCAGAGTCCATACATCTATATACATTCAGCTCTGGTACTTGGTACGTTACACTGTGAAGTTGTATTATTACTTTTATCCTCCATCCAGCGCATCAATGTGCGGCATTCGATTTAATATAGTGCCTTTGCCTGCATGTTTTTGAGTGAAGAGTGAAGGATTCGGTTTGAAATCCTCGGCTTTTGATGCAATATTAAACCCAGTGAGGTGTTGCAGGAATGTAAGACTTCTCATATCATGCAAAAGGAGGGGAAAAAGAAGTCTTAAAACCAACTTCAAAACTGCTCCGACCAATGCCACGCCAGCCTTTGCCTCCGGCTGCTCTGCTCACACCGGACAAAAGGAATACTGGCACAGAGTGAAATGGCAAACATGGATATACTTTTATTTATTTATTTTATAGTCAATTTAATCCCACATTCAACCAAGAATCGACTGTAGGAGACAAGAATTCAAAGGAAGTCGTCTTACTTACTAGATATTTTTCTCAAACCAAGTCGAACATTGAAGGATGCGCCAAATGCAGAGGTCAAATTACAGAGAAATATCGCTTTATACCCTTATTGAAAGTGTACATTATAACTTCAGCTAATTTGAAGCATTCTTCCTCTCTTAACATTCACATTATATCACCCTCCTGGCATCGTTTGAACTCATCTATTCCCTTTTTGGCATTACAGAATCCCAAATCTGCAGTGGATCTATAAATAGCGCCGGCAGTCACGCCCACTGGCTCGCGCAGCCCTGAGTCAGACATGTGATCTGGCACAAATCCACACAAAGATCCGCACAATGGGAGTCTACAGCAGAGTTTTCTACAGACGCGGTGGGAATCTGAACGTGACGCAACAAATGTGTCTTTGAACGTCGTCTCAGCTGCAGCGAGATGAGGCGGCGGCGTGCATTCCAGGATGCGCAGGAGTGACTTAGAAACCTACAAGGAGAAGAGGAGCAAGAGGCAGCAGCTGTACATTTATTCATATTTACTTGATCAAACACATTACTTGTCACCAAACACATTTCTGTTGACATAATATTGGCTGAATATCGTCATCGGGAAGAAAAATATTACTTGTTGTGATTATTGCCCACTCCAACGACACAAACAAACTAAAATATGCTCAAAAAAAGAGTAGATTGGAAAGAAAAAAACAATTAAAAAACTTCCTGTGTAATCATTAAGAAATAATATCAAGTAATAATAATAATTCTGCACAATTGAGGTTTCTTTTTTCGAGCGATATGTGAACCTCAACCAAGACTACCAACTTAATTACAGTCTTTACTTTCCACTGCTCTGCATAATTCAAGTATAATTAGCGATGGGAAAAAAACAAACAAACACAGATCTGGAAATTAATTTTAGGCATTCATCATTTTAGTACAAACTCATAACGGAATCGTCACAAACTCATAGTCGCAATCGTCACATTCAAGTCTTAAAATAAAGCGCCATGTGTTTCCTTTAGGCGGTTACTCAGCCAAAACCAAATATCTGCCTCAATGATATGCTTAAAAGTACAAATATTCACCATATCAGTCTATTTCTAGTAGTAGCATTTACAGTATCTACAGAAACCATAATAGCAGCTATAGTTGCTCGGGCCGCCACAATTAATTTGTGATAATGTATTAAATGTAGATGTCTACGTTGGCATGACTCCAATTGCTTTTAATTTGATATGCACGATTGACTAGAGTTTGAAATTACTTAGTTACTGACAGAAAAAAAAAAAACATGTATCATTCAAATATTGCACGGGCAATGTTAAAAGTTAAATCAACAGTCAAACAATCTCCATATGGACTGAAAACAGGGTCATTTGTCTTTAACTAAACCATGTATAACAATTAAGTACAGTTTTAGTCTTGGGCCAGAGGTGGGGACCTAACTTCTACACAACAGTAATTAGGTATGTTCTTCGGTTGTCACTAGTAGTCTATATAAGACGGTTTTGGTTTTTCTCTCATTTTATCTTCAGGATGTAAATAAATCTGTGTTTAACTTCACAACAGTCTCACACTTCCTACAGCTCCGAGTCGCACCACAACACAAGACAAACGTGTGAAAAACTGAAGCGGTGCCATTTCTACCAGTGCAGATCGTGCCCTCGTGAATGAAATACCACAAAACCACCGCGTATACTACAACTTGTACTACTATTTTAATTGGCCACAAGAGCGACCGGCAGTGCCTTTGGGATGGACTTGAAAAATGAAAGCTTTGATAATTAGTCCAACCTAATTAGCGAATTACTGAGTAAATACATTCTAAACTTTTCATTCATCCCAATATACTCCTATTGAAGAGCAACCGAACTCCAATTCAAGATGGAAGAAAAGGTGTGAGAGGAAATGATCTGGACACGGTTTTGGAAAGGAGATGTTTCGACCCCGGGAAGGAGAATATTAAAGTCAGAGTAGTTTAAGGCTATAACGTCTCCCTTAGAGCAGTGCCTTCTACATTCTCAGTACCTTCAGATTGAAAGTGACTTTAAGATGGCAGTTGAAACGTCTCATTTCCCAAAAATAGTGTCCAGATGACTTTGTTAAACCTTTTCTACAATGGAACACGGCTGGATGAATGAGAGATTATACCATATCCAAGTCAAGATGGAATCATTATTAATACAAGGAATACTGCAATTTACCTACACTACTGTATGCATACTACTACTACTACTACTACTACTACTACTGCTACTACTACTACTACTACTACTACTACTACTACTACTACTGCTACTACTACTACTACTACTACTACTACTACTACTACTACTACTACTACTACTACTACTACCCCCAGCAGCTATTGTCCTTTCAAACAAGCTCACTCTGCGAAATAGAATAATCCATTATTTCTGTTTTTATATGATGTGCCTCTTAATCACTGCAAACCAAATAACCGAGTACTACTTCTACAAACTTCAGAAATAATTCCGAAACCTACTATCAAATCCACTATCAAACTTAATTAAATTCATATTCTGTCCATTTTAAAACTATATAATTTAATTTCACCACGTTAAGTATAAGACATTTTACAGCAGAGTCAATAAAAACATTAACCATTTTAGATAGGATTTGAAAACACCCGTCCAAATAATTTTGTCCGGGAGTACGGGGGCCGACAAGGCGAAAAAACGAGTAGCTTTGGCATTCTCCGGACCACGGCTCGGCAGCCAATCAGAGCCAAGCACACAAATTACGTCGCCCAATCAGTGCGCAGCATGCAAATTTTCACTTGTAAACAGTAAACTGTAATGGCGGACTATTGTCAAATGCTTCCCGGCCCGATTTAATGATAATATTATTATAAAATGCCCGTCCACATTTTAAAATATCCGTCCAAAATACGGGAAGACGGGTCTCTATCTAAAAGCCTGGCATTAACCATCGCTGTACCACCACCGCTACTACAACTTGTACTATTACTGCTCATAATACTCAAACTACAACTACCACAACCTCTTTCTCCAACTACTACTACAACTTGTTCCCCTTCCAGTCTACATTCTGCCGTTCTGCCAGTCGATACAAAGAACCTGTTTGTTATTCAGAGCAGGAAACAGATTTGGAGCCAAAATCTGCCCCGCATTTCCGTTTGATATCATCCCGCCTTTGTTCTCCCCGACTCCCATCGACACGCGCTCGGCCTCAGACGCCAGCAGCTCGACGCGCGGGAACAAGAGGTGCCAAGAAGCAGGCAGGTCCTATGATGTTCCACGCCTTAAAGCACAGCCCGGGGTGACGTTTAGGCTTACAGAGGTCAAATAGCTGGATTGACTCCCAAAGCAACATGGACGGGATGGAAGACTTGACATTAAAAGGAAATTGTGTTGTTCTGGCTTTTGGATTATTGTCGAACATATAGCATCAGTTTCTCCTCAGTTTTGCCCCCGACAAGTCTCGTGTCTGAAAGATCGGGACGAATGAGCGATGTTCTGACCAAGTACTACAAGTAATATGCTAATGCTATGTATTTCTTTTACTCTCATGTGCACATTTAAGTTCAAAATGAGCCCAACGTTCAGGCAGGTGCAAAAAGTAACATGAATAAACTTTCTTTCTATTAAACTAAAATGACTGGCGTGCTAAGGCGAGGCAACACATTTTGAACCATTTCATTTTGAACAATCTAGCATAATTGGCGGGAATTCAGTAATCCAGATCTATGGAGAGGCAAGCGTAGTAACAATGCATGTATTTTAAATGATTCATTCGCACAAAAAACAACAGTAAGTAGTAGTAAAAAAATGTTAAATACAGAAGTTAAAGGCCCTACTGAGGAACATTTCAAGGCAATAGAATAATGTAAATAACTATCAATGTGTAAAGTAAATAAATAACCTTGATTTCCTGCGTCTTTTACCCGAGACTGTGGGAGAAAAGATGTTTAAAAAAAGGCTAAAATAGCATCCGTAAGAGCAAGCGATGCTAGCATAGCGTAGGTGCATGGACTTAAAAACCAAGGAGGAGCTCTACATGAGGAGGGAACCAGCACATAACAAGAAAAAGCTATGACATATGTTTTAAGCTCCCAAAAGGGACACAACCTGATGCGTTTTGGATGTTAAAAGCTCCCCAAAAATGTATTTAAAGAGCCACAGATGTATCTCATTCGGGAGTTTACACGTTCACATACCGACATAGAAAAACAAGGGTTAAGGTTGGCAGAGGCTATTTTAGGACTGGATATGTTAAGTGTCTATTGCATGCCAGAATCCTTGAGAGCGGGAGACGATGGAGGCTACACGCTGCATGCTAATAACACTCACGGCTCATTCAGATCACTAGCAGTTTGAGCCCAACATCAAACGGCTGTTTCATGAGCTGAATAAAGCTAAACCAAACATATCAGTGTCTAACCCTTTTTCTTCTCTCCCTTTTTGAATTTTTTCTCTCTTTTTTTTTCTCCTGCACATAAAATTGGGTGATGTCATACACTTGCTGAATCACTCCAAAACAGGAAAAGGCTGGACTCAAAACCCGAGGATCCGTAGAGAGTGAGCTGTATCGGAGGCAGTTGTAAATCTCTCCTCCGTCATCTCCGCTCCTGTCAGCAGTGGCCACTATTGTCTAAATAAGTGCCCCCTCTGCAGATCTTCACCTGTGAGGCCCTCAGCCGCCCTCAGCCCCTCTTGTTCAGTGATAAAAGCGCAGATAAAACCAGCGGATGGCCATCGATCAGAGGGAGTGACAGGCGTGCCCGTCTCCGCGGCCACCAATCCACGACTTCTACCCGGGAACGTTTACGACCATTTTCAGCTCTGCGCTACATCCCATAATATTTCTTTCAACGCAATGGTTCTTTTATGTCCTTGAGAAACTGCTAGTCCTTTTCTTCTTTTCTTTTTTAAATCATTTATTTTTTCAACAAACAGGGCAAGACCACAAAGAAACAAACCAAGCAAAAATTTAATTAATAATTTAGGAAGGTCAACGGAAAAATAAAGTTATGGCACACAAAGTCTAAAACAAAAGTCCCATTTAGTTAAGTTTTCTTTACAATTTGAAGTTTTGAATTCCTTTTCAAAGTGGCATATTTTAACAAGTATTGTTTCTTTGACTAAAAAGTGAGCACGGCCCGACAGAAAGACGGTCTTTGTCTTGATTCCTGGACTTTCTATATGTTCCCTGTGTGTTTGTGTGAACAACACATTCTTACTTTAAATAGGTTCACCTTTACACAGCTCTTACCTGTAACTGCATGTCTGCATGGTGGTGGTGGTGGGATGGGGGCAATGTAGGTCTTTCCTTCCTGCTGCTGTCAGACTTTATAACAAAAACTGTTAGTACTGAACACTCGCAATACTGACCTAACCTAATACTGATGTGCAATTCCGTCATATGTGCAATTACTGTGAAATTTATGTGCAATCTATGTGCTGTCGTGACACATATTCATGTGCAATTACTGTCGTGATCACATGCAATGGTATTTATGTATTTATTTATTCATTTGTCTATGGGAGTTTTTATTTATTTATAGGAGATCTTCTACTGAAAGTGTTTTTCAGACTTCCTATAAGTGATCTGTTCTTCTGTATCTACCTCTGTATCTACCTGCGTTGCACCAATGAAATTTCCCCATGTGGGACAATAAAGGAATATCTTATCTTATCTTATATAGAATATTTAATAAATAAAGCTTTGGAGTAAATCTTTGATGGGATGAGAAACCGTTTCTATGAGACGAGACACAATGGAAAAGGAAATTGTGTCCTCGAGAACAAGACAAGATTTTGACATTGTTTTATATTTTCGCTGTCTTTGCTTTACAAAAATCAATGCTTCAAAGTTTTTTTTTTTCCATTCAAGGCAAATTGGAGAAAAATGTCAAGATAATTTCCCCCCCCTTTGCACAAACTTTTGACATATTTATCTCATGAGATTTTGTCCCATCCTTAGTTTCTGTTATAGACTTTGATGCCGTCAGAGGGAAAAACAATTCTCTGGAACCGGAACGTTTTTTTGAATGAAATATAAAAACAATACGACTTTGAACTAGACATTGAGTCTACTGTGATAAAATGTAAATATATGATTATACAAACTATTATATCAACTGACAACAATCACACCTTTGCTACTGAATAATGCCTCCTCTATTTGCCGTAATAGTAAAACTAGAATCCCCTTTAAGTTGTTGAACTTTCTGCCAGTTTTTGCTCCTTCTGGATTGGCACTACACTACTACCTCCCATTGCTGCTTTTAAAGGTAAGAATACTTTTAAAAGAAAGGTGAGGTGTTAAAAAGCTTCAAATATCCTGATACAAGAGCCCCCCGGAGGGCAGCTCGGCGCCCCCAGCGGACGGTGCGGCGCTATGTCACTTCATCAGACGTGTGTGAACGCCTAACCTTGCCCCGTGTCGCGCTCTGGTCCCGCCCTCTGGTCCCGCCCTCTGGTCCCGCCCTCTGGTCCCGCCGTCTCCTCATCAGTCACTCTCCCTCCCGTGTACAACTGTGACTCCACACCTGGCCGTTTTCTCCCATCTCTCCTCACTCCCTCTCTCCTCCTGCCCTCATTGTTCTGCTTCATTATCAAACGCTGTCACCGTGTCCCCCGCTGAGCCGTGTAGGATATTTATAGCCGGACTCCGGGTGGCAGAGGAGCTGATGGAGAGAGTGAGGCCATCTCAGGCACTGCTGGAGACTCGGTACAACGTGGCACATTCTTCAAACAGTCAAATGCGCAACATCGTCAGGACTAATCAAAAAGAGCAACACTTGCAGATGATTATTCTACACTCAAAAAGGATTAAACGTCTCTTGTGTCTTCCCATACTCAAATGTGTGAGTACTTGTACATGTAAACAGGCAAAATTAGGAAGATTTTTTTTACATATTTTTGCTCTTATATCTGTACTTTTACTTCAGTAACAAAATGTAATACTTCTTCCACTTCTGATACTTCAACAAAAGCCACCCAGTCAGGAGCAGTGGGTGAACTGGAGCATTTTGGACTGGATTACTTTGCTTGAGAATTAGCCTAGACATAATCAGTGCACTCAGTACATCCAGGCACAGAGAGAACATGCAAACTCGAGGCAGAATGGCCAAGATTGTAATTAAATCAATGATGAGTACAGTACAAGGCAGAAACTCAAACTTGGAATAATCTGGTTCAGACATATTGGACCATTAACTATTTTATTATCCCAACTACTATAAAAGTCCTTTGAATACTGAACACAAAAGCTGCAAAATCTGCACAAAAATCCCCAACACCTTACGCCTTATGATGTCAACTGGGCAAACCACAAGAAGGCATATTATGTATTTATATTAGATTAATGATATTTTTTTCTTCTTTCTCCCCCTTCTATTTCAGCTGATCGTAAAACATATAACGCTTTTATCTTCTATATAGTTATAATCTATGACACCTGTTGATCATGAATTTACCAGTATATTTTGGACATTTTAAATTATAATATGGATCTAAAACAACTTAATAAAAGGAGAACAAAGATTGCTCAATGTGCAACATGGTGCAACTTTGAGAAGTGAAGGCAAATATAACAAGCTTCTTTAAATGAGCTTTTTGCATAATATGTCTTCTTTAAATACCACATCATCACTTCCACCTCTGCTCGTCTGACACCAACACTCTTTTTTTAGCTGCGTGCACAAAAATACTCTTCATCTTATTAATAGATGAGTTTGACAACAGCTGTGGGCATCTCAGACTCTGCAGGCAACAAAAGCCAGTTTTGTGTACGGTGTATTAACCAACCACACTGCTCTTACCTGTCTCTCGGACATGACGTAGAGGTAGTTACGGTCCAGGGAAAAGGCCATGTCCCTGAGCACCAGGCTGCTGTCTTTTATCACAGAGAGAGTTTCATACTGGACTCCTCCGTGTGGGGGGCCGTCCACTCGAATCTGCAACACAAAAACACAAAACGGATCAAGGAATGCTATTTATATCTCTTTCACAACAGGGATCGCCAACTTCAGCTGCTGTGATCGACAAAGATGAGCGACACCAGTCAGAAATAGCGGGGAAGATTGAGTATGTGCATGTATTACAAGTCAATTGGAGACAGCGGTGGTGACGGTAAATGGTTACAGCAGTAAAAGGCTAATTGCAAATGATGACAAAAGTGTTTCGAAGGAGCTGCGTGCGTTAATCACACCAACTAAATATATTCCTACGTGCGATTCTATAGCAACAACTGTGCAAAATATTAGACATCTTTTTCCCCCTCTCAACGGTGTATTTCCCGCGTTTTGAAGTCGAGGCCAAGACCGCGAGACAGCATTGCAACGACCTTATGCTAACCCAAAACGGACCATGTATTACTGCAGCCTTTTACGTCCTACTTTCATCCTATGGACTTGTTGAAATATAAATCTGGTCCGTGTGTTGTGGGGGCGATGCTTGCGTGATGGCATGTCACTAAGCTCCCCCCTTTTCCATCTCCTCCATCAAAGCTTACGACTCTATCATCTGTCCATCCCCGCTCGCAACCCTCCACCCCGAAACATTCATCTGTGTATATGGACGGTGACAGCACTCAGGGAGAAGCGAGACTCGCAATAAAGCATGGCAGGAGGGAAAGTCAAGGTCATATGTCTGTCAAATAAGATCTACTGGGAGAGGAGGCGGGGGAGAGGTTGGAAGCGAGGGGGCGCGTACCAGAATTCATGCATGTCAAACTTTCAAACGGGGAAGTTCACACGAAAGCGGCACAGTCGTTCCTTCAAAGTTTTTGGGTTCGCGGCGGGTGGTACAGCTAAAAGAGACACATTAAACTCTCTGACTCTGTTTTAAAGAACATATCGTCAGCATTATTTGTATTGGTATTTCAGTAATGTGTGCATTGAAAAGCACAGATCACTTTATATGTGACGTTCCCCCATCAGGATTGGTGTTAGCACTCCATTTACTGGCAGCGGAGGGAATTACCGTGGGGGAAATAACCCAACGCCAGCCTGCCCCAAACCAAACTCGGACAATACTTAGACATGTCCAGAGTCAGATTATAATATAAAGACTTCAACGTTTCAAATGCTTCCATAAAAAAGAATAAGCAGCAGATTATGTCACGCATAAATGAAATGAAACAAAATACTATGTAAAGTATGTTTCATGTGCGAATTTATGGGTGTAAAAACTACATTTTCCATATGTCTTGCATTAAAGCAATGCAGCCTTTTTCCCTTTTTTCTTGACCCGCGTTTGACCTTGGCAGCCTGATCCTCACATCTAGAGTGGGACATATGGAGAAAGGATCCGTGGGAGGAGAGACAGACAGGACGTAGGGGGCCGTGCCAGTCTTCATCTGGTAACTGACACCACGGCGAGGAGCGGGGCCTCTGCAAATATGTTCATCCATAAAGCATGCATAGGCACACGGCCAGGCCAGGCCCACCTCTCTGGCCCTTTCTCCCATCGCACTATTGTGTCAGAGTGGGTGTCATGTTTGCCTTTATGTGAGCACCCAGAGGAGCAGTGTGTCATGTTGTGATGTGTGGTGCGATGTGGTGCCACCAGGGATCAGCTGATAGCCTGACCTTCCCCTTTGTACGGCCGCACTTTGTCTACATCAGATCGCTATCACAGGTTGTTTCAAAGTGTCCAGGGAATAGCATTTGCCAAAAACAAAGAAAAGATAAAGCTTTTGCAAAGATTCATTCGGTGATATTTCAGCACTTATTTTAAAACAGATGTGGATGTGTATATCAGGACTTTACTGATAGTAATATATATGTTGATACATACAATTATCAATATATTGCATGTATCATCTACACTACTGTATATAACCACTTTAAAAGGAACACATATTTAAACTGTTTTTTCTTTGTTAAATCACTTCGTGCATATTTGAAATAAACACAAAAAAAAACATTCGAGACATATTTTTTAACAGTGTATATATTTTTAAATGTAGATATATATACTGCATTAACAAATACATTATAAATATGTGTGACCTAATATAAATACCATTCTTTTGGGAAGTTGTTTTTCCACATCGGTCAGAAGGTGTCATGTTGAAATGGCTTAAGCTGTTTAAATATTATAGTAAGTGGTCAAGAGTGTTTGACCACTTACTTTGTGCTTGCACCAGGCTCAAGTGGACCAAGATAAATAAAAGAAAAGAAAATCATCCATAACAAAATAATAATACAAATGCTGGCTTTAAGTGAACACTCACACCAACTCCACTGAACCGTCTTCATTTGTTTTTCACACTTTATACTTCACACGTTTATCTCTTACATTAGCTGAACATATTACTTCCTTTGTAACACTTTTTACTTCACAAAGGCAAACTACATTGTGCCCACGTAAAATAAGAAAATAACGACGTTACAGCAATTTTGCCTTTGGGCAGATGAACAAAACAAGTGCTGTATATACATTAATGTGCCATTTTTTGCATGTATTTAACAGTAAGTCTCCAGTCCCAGTATGTCAGTGGTTGCATCAGGATGGGCAATATGAATGGAAGCCAGTATTTGTCTCGTTATTGGCCTTTAAACATGCTCTTGAGTACCTTTACTTCGGCATCTTGTTAGAATTTAAATAGAAATAATTGAAAAACACCCATCATTTTTGAAGTAAGACATTCCCTCATCAGGATTTGTGTTAGCACGCCATCTCCTGGCAGCAGAGGGAATTACCATGGTGAGAAAAAATAAATCTAGCTTTCCCTCAACATGCTAATGTGCGAATGCAGTTGTAATTCAATCAATTTGACTGCATAAATGCTCATAATGAGTCTAGCGATTATTAATGGCTTGAGCTATCTTCTTTTTTGTGTCTTTTTTTTTTGTTTAGAAAATAAATAGTAAAAAGAGAAATAGTGTTTTTAACCCGCACACTATCTTGGAGGATAACGCACGCTGAATCTCCATTTTGACATCATAGATCTATAAAATCTGAGGTTTAGAGGGAGAGGATCTCGTAAACAGGGTTAATAATAATGCAGCCCAAATAAAATGCATACTGTGTACTAGTGTATTGGAAAACATTCTGTAAAACGTAAATATATCTTACTATAACTTTTCTCTGCACCTCACCTTGCAAAACCATATCCCTGTTTACCCTGGCACCTAAACCTGTCCATTGCTGCCCATCAACCTAGCTGCATTATTTATCAAGGTGCCTGCTAACGGTTTGGACTCCCACCCTTGAGTCTCTTTGACAATATTACACCCTCTCTACTTCCAGGGGTCCGGCGCAGTTAACAGCTCCTACCTTCCCCTGAGAGGTGTGCTTGGGCTGGGCTCGGTCCGACCCGTTCTCCCCTTTCAACACCGCAGCCATTAGCTCGCTCCTCTCTATCAGCGCGTTCTAAGTAAAGTACAGAAGGGCGAGCGAGGTGAAGACGGATGGATGTGATGAAAAACACGGTGCGTAGACCCCAGGGACACGGCGGCCTTTCGACTGAGGGAGGTGTGCAAAAACACTGAAATGGAAGCTTGATAGATGCGATAACAACAGACCGTTTTATAAGTGAGTGTAAAGACTGATGTCATGTGCCACTTGAAGTAGCGGTAGCGAGAAAACCTTTGGAAATTTGATCTACAATCATGAATTCAAATAATTAAAGGATATAATTGTTCTAGTGGGGGGTCCGACAGCTGCTTGTCACCATGAAGATGTTACCGCCTGCATGTTCCAGAGTAAGGCAGTAAACATACATGTCTTGCATTTATTCAAATATATTTTCATTGGTCAAGACTATCCTGAAAATTATGCATTCGTATATGTGCAGGGTCCTTCTCCACAGATCTGACCTCTAACTCTGCCGGGTGGTGTCACCTAATTGTCTCCATGGAGATTAGGGTTGCACAATGTACCGTTAAAAAAATTATATCGCAACAAGCTAAATACATCGCAATAATACCAAGGGTGATGGTAAATGGTAAAAAAGGTGCAACGCAACACAAAATGGCACGCGCACATTTGAAGTAATACTCACAGTTGAGCACCTGTCTTTGTGAATTTGGCCCCAAGTGTTAACAATTTTAAAAAGAGAATGTTAAAAAATGTAGGTATTTTTTAGATTTTTGAGGCTTTTGACACCTTTTGTGGACCCTCTGCTTCTTATAAAAACTCTAAAGCTGCATCATGGCATCTCTAACCAAGCCTTAAACTGGTTTGCCAACTATTTGTCAAATCAATCACAATGTGTTAAAGTGGCTGAGGCTTCTTCCTTTTTTTCTGGATGCATCCAAAGGAGTACCTCAGGGCTTCATTTTAGGCCCAATTGTATTATCCATTTATATTGTTAATAATGTATCACTTTTATGCCGATGATACATAACTTTACTGTTGCTCAAGCTCACTGGGCCAACGGGTCATTGAGTCTTCACAATCTGCTTTCTCTGTGGTGAAATCCCTCAATTCCTCAACATTTTGTCCAATTCATTACAACAGCGCCTGCCACAACTACCTCAAGTACCACAAAGAGAAATCCATCTTTGGCTTGTGAAATATCTTTTGCACACCAAGACCAGAGGTGGATCCAACAATAGTTTCTGCAGTAGTTTTTTGCTCTGACTTCATGTCCAACCACCTTTGCAGGAGAGCACCAGGAGTGAGCCAGCAGGAATCAAGCAGGATTGGCCTGCAGGGGAACCATGGCAGGCGCATCACAAGTCTCCCCTCGTGGCTACAAGGGCCTGAGCCAACGGGGGGCTTTTGATCAGAGTATGTGAGCATCCGGGGGAAATGTTTGAAGGTTGACCAAAATCCAATTCAAATTGCCCTGCGCGCGCTTCCTCGTGTTCCCTCTGGTCTCCCTCTTGGTTTTGAATGCGGTGCCAGAGTCTGAATCCCAAATCATGGAGGTAATTTACGTGTGAGTGAAATGTGCTGAATGAACCTGGGATGAGTGGAAAATGTACAGTGTGTTGGAAGAATGTTCAAGAGGTGGACTAAAGGGAAGCTTGGTTAATTTTTTTGGGCAGAATGCATCAAAGTTGCATTTTACAAAATAAAAAAAGATAAAGGAAAACCATTCACCAATTCACACACATTCATATGCCAATGTTCTCACATAACAAGAGTGGAGGGGATCAAATCATCGACCTTTTTGTAAGTTAGCAAACTATCAAGAGCAATCGTGACTAGTCTGTGATATAAAATAACTGTAATCATATTTTGATCATTGTAATAATACTTCAGTCGCCATATATCAAATGTATTTGGTTACAATTGTTTCAGAAGTTGACTAATAGAAAATAGAGTTAACTAGAGTAATTGGACACTAAAACAGATTTGGGGATTAAATTCAGGCATAGATCAACATTAGGGCGATACATATTGCATTCAAAGCCATTGGGATTGGCGCAATTAACAAATTGCAAAATCATTTCAATAATCTATATTTTGTGAATAACGAAATATCTATATTTTTTCTACAAAATATAGGTTAAAAAATGCATTCACCTTAAAGGAAAGTTTATCTAATGTAAAAAAAAATAACACTGAGACTTGCAGAAGTAGAAGATCCCCCAGGCTTGACATTTAGCTTTTGTTATTGATTCCCATAAAAATGACTAAATCTGATCAAAATAAAGTGACAATAAAGGTTTAGACACCTACATTCTGAAACGTATTAGTTTAGCATATTTATATATTCTCTCAAATGTCAATGTTGCTGTACGAGTTTAAATGAGCACCGTGAACTGCAATCCTAATTTACATTATTCAACTCAAATTATTTTGGAAAAACTCTACACTCTGAAATGACTTGGACGACCGTCTTAGTTAATGAAGATTTAAAATATGTTGAAATATGTTGCAGTGACTGATCCTCCTTCAAATGTTATGCCTCAACATTGTCAATTCAACACACTTCAATTCAGGATTTAAAACGTCCATTTTCGCTATGAAACTAAAGACCTCCACAGGGAATGCTTCTTGCAATAGGAGAAAAAAGACCTGCAGTGACATTTCTCTCAACAGGCACCGTTTTTGCCGCGGTGCAAAATGAACGACGTGGTAAGTGCGTGATCAATGTTATTCTGTGAGGAAATGGCTCTTTACAGAAGCAAAACACTGAGAGGGATCATTTACAGTGTGACTGATTCGGCCTTCGCTTGTCCACACACTCTGTATTTCTTCAACATCATTCTCTCTCTTCCCTCTACAAATGTTTTCTGTTATAACGGTCGCAGCTGTTAACTGTTACCTGGAAACATCATTTTCTTTCACATTTCCACATTTAAAGGAGCTATTTCCAACCGTAGCCTTGAGTGAGGTTTTGAAAAAAGAAGTCGAACATTTACAGAAGCGGCTGCCAACAACAATACGAGATAATTTAGGCATTTGACTTTCTTAGCGTTTATGTGGTGGAGCGCACTCTAGCACACGATTGAGGAAATTCACCAAAATACAGCTTTAACCGCAGTGACGCCTGACAATGGGATTAAGTCAGACTGTACACCTACACTTTGGCCCGGGATTGCAAAACGCCAGTTGAGTTTAGTCACAAGGTTAGCTCACTGTATGTTATGGCAATACAAAAAGAAAAGGGAACACCCAGAGAGCAAAGGTAGCCTATATCGCACGCTGTAATTTTGTGAAATGCAGTATGTACGTTTTCTGGTCTAAAACGTCCAAAGTCTGGTCTATTTTCTGCAATAAAAACAGCTGTACTTGAATAAATGTATGAGAAATAGGTCGTCGTACTGTGGGATGTTCCAAGTAAAGCAATAATATATTTATCTGAACAGGTGACCATAGAAGGACATAGTACAAATACTTTGTTCAGCTAGTATTGACTGTAATACAAGTAAAAGAAACAGTTATATTGACTTAGAATGACTTTGTGATGCCGTACTTCCTTTTCAAAACTGCAGAAATGATAAACTCCGCTTTTTTAGAACCTGACATGTATCACTCAAAGTCTTCCTTTTTCAGTTGATCGTAACCAAGTACAGGGATGTGGGCGGGGAAAGGAGGTAGGTGAAAACAGGAATTTTCAGAGCACTGGAGCCTCCGTTGCAGGACATACAGGATTACTCAAACACACAACGTAACCGTGTGTAAACTAAGGAAGAAACTTTGTTGTACCAGGACTGAAAGCTCAAATAAAGTTGCAAAATATGCACTTATAGTGGTTATTGCACTAAATGTATGTCATGTATGTAAATGTTTCTTGAAGCGACTCTTTCATGCGTTGATAACATTTTGATGCCAAATTGTGAAATTAAATCATAATTTATTTTATGTAAACCAGGACAAGAACGTTACCTCACTAAAGGATACAAATCCAGCACAATCAAAGTGGTGATCTTTAAAGTTCTGCATAACTCTGAGTTTGTGGCAATATTTAATTTCCCCCAAAATGTAAGTGTAACACATTCTGACTCTTGTGTATCTGGTTCTACACAGAATACACATGTAAACACGTAGAGCTGGCCAGTTCAGGATGAAGGAGCCTTCGATCTGAGGATAAAACCAATGGCTTTCCAGACGTGTGAAATGACACGAAAATGAGCGTGACCATCAGGTCCGGCTGATGTGATGGACTCAGACTGGTCACACATAAGTGCTCCGTAATCTGACGTGGAGATTGGAGCAGCGATTGGCGAGTGAGAGGCGGCTGACACTCAGGCTTGGCACATTTCACCCGGCATCCAATCAGGGCAGAACAATTTCAGAAAGACATGAGGCTTTTAGCTGGGATTTCCACGAGAAAAAATGAAATTGTGGTTAATTTAATCCTATATCATAGAATTCTGATTGCAAATTAAACAGTTGCTTTGAGAGATGACTGAAATATTATATAACTGCTAAATGAGGAAAAATAATGCATTACTATATTTTGAACTTGAAACCACAATTTTTCATTCTTTGTTCATGTTCTGAAATGCATTTGTATAAGTTAAGCAGTTCATATTTATGTTTTCTAGCTAATGTAAAGCCCCCTGGGCATCGCACGATTAAAACAAATCAAAAACGTATCATAATTCCAATGCTTATCAGTCATATCGCATTTTGATATTTTCCCTAATATGTTTGTAGAGCAGTGATGCTTAAATTGTGGTATGTGAGGATTGCTTAATTTTGGGTCCTCCTTTAGATAGTTTCTTGGGTCAAACTATCGTAGCAATGTTGTCATCCAATTGTAGACCTGGTTTAGCCTTAATTTAGATCTGAAAATAGTCCTCTTTTAGACCAAGTGTAACATAATTTTGATTAATTATAATTTTGTCTTAAATACTTTGGCTTGAGGATTTTATGTTTATTGTGCATGTTTTAAAGTTATGGGGGGAAAAGTGCTTGGACGAAACCCCAGACATAAAAAGAACATGCAAACACAGCCCAACAAGCCTTGAGTCAAACACAGGACTTTCTTACATCTTACATTTCTTACATTTCTCACACTTCATCTGACAATCTCTCCAACAATGTGACTTTTTGTGAGCAAATACCAAGTGCCGTTTGAGAAAATGGGACGTGTTTAATTGGAATGTATAGCTGTTGGTGTGGAAGGCGGTTAACAGTGCAGTCTGAGGTGTGATGACAGGTCTGTGGAGAGCTCCCCTGGAGATGGATGCTATGATGTGGAGCCGGTGATGAAGTCAGTCCCCATGGACCGAGGGGCCGAGCGCACGACTGCTGAGGGTCGCACTGAGAATTCATTACCAGGACAGTAGAAAGAGAGAGAGAAAGGGAGAGAAAGAGAGAGAGGGAGAGGGGGGAGGGAGAGAGAGAGAGAGAGAGGGGGGGAGAGAGAGAGCGGGGGGAGAGAGAGAGGGAGAGAGAGAGAGAGAGAGGGAGAGAGAGAGGGGGAAAGAGGGGGAGGGAGAGAGAGAGGAGAGAGAGAGGGGGGAGAGAGAGAGAGGGAGAGAGAGAAGGGGGGAGAGAGAGGGAGAGAGATAGAGGAGGGGGAGCGAGAGAGGAGGGGAGAGATGGGGCGAGAGAGAGGGGGGAGAGAGAGAGAGAGAAAGAGAGAGAGAAAGAGAGAGAGGGAGGGAGAGAGGGAGAGAGAGAGAGAGAGAGGGAGAGAGAAAGAGAGAGGAGGGAGAGAGGGAGAGAGAGAGAGGAGAGAGGGAGAGAGATAGAGGAGGGGGAGCGAGAGAGGGGGGAGAGGGAGAGAGAGAGAGAAAGAGGGAAAACAACGATACCAATGTTTGAAGCCACAAAAATGCTAAAAACACTCTTAAAACATAATTTTCAACTATATATAATCCTCATGTATGTCCATTTACCATGTGATCTTATATAGCTTTCCATACACAAAGTTTATTATTAGTTGTTTTTTTGACAACCCAATAACAATGCTGTTATTTTAGACCGAAAACATTAACATTAAAAACAATTCTGCCATTGTGATTGTGGCATTTACCCGTGAACTGGCACGCATACATCTTTATACAAGTGCATCCAGCAGCATATGTGACGTACAGTGTGGACAATGCAGACACCAAACAGTCGTTATGACAGTTGACAGAGACGTGGAGAACAAGAGCGTTCTCTCTCTTCACACTTTAGTCCTGGAAACACAACCTGAAATGCAGCAGACGCCTATTGCATTTCTCTGCACCAGGTGAAATGAGAACATGAGGCCGTCCACTGTGTGCGTGCGTGCGTGCGTGTGTGTGTGTCTTCTCTCGCTTTCTTTTTACTCCACGCAAAAAAAAAAGAGAAGGAAAGAAAAAAAAAAACTACAGCCCTCTCTCCGCCTCGATAACGCATCTAATCCATCAGCGGTGTCAGACTGAAGAATACTGGTGTCAGAAGCAAACCGCATGGAGAGAGGGAGAGAGGGGAGAAGGACGGAAGAGAGAGAGAGAGAGAGGAGAGGAGAGAGAGAGGGGAGATGGAGTGAGCAAGGAGAGGGTGAAAGGAGAGAACAGGGGAGAATACGAGTGAGATGCAGAGAAGGGATATGAAGAGAGGATGGGAGAGGGAGAGTGACAGAAAGAACAAGAGAAGAACGAAAATGAGAGGGAGAGGAGAGGACAAAAGGGGAGAGAGGGAGAGTGGCAGAAAGAGAAGGGGAGAGAGGGGGTGGGGGAGAAAACGAGTGGGAGATAGAGGGGAAGACAGAGACATAAAAAGAGAATGGATATGGAGAAGAAGGAGGGAAAGAGACAGAGTGGAGATGGAGAGACTTAAGGGGGAGAGAGAGAAGAGGAGAGATTGTGAGCTAGCGCAGCATGTAGCCTCTTTTGTTCCGGAGCCTGTTGTACAATATAAGCTCCTATAAAGGAGCTGTTCTTATCGTTCCCAGTCGCTCACAGTCCCTCACAGTCTCTCAAAGTCTCTCTCAGTCGCTCTCAGTCTCTCTCAGTCGCTCTCAGTCTCTCGCAGTCGCTCTCAGTCTCTCGCAGTCTCTCTCAGTCGCTCTAAGTCTCTCGCAGTCTCTCTCAGTTGCTCTCAGTCGCTCTCAGTCTCTCTCAGTCTCTCTCAGTCGCTCTCAGTCTCTCGCAGTCTCTCTCAGTCGCTCTCAGTCTCTCTCAGTCTCTCGCAGTCTCTCTCAGTCTCTCTCAGTCTCTCTCAGTCGCTCTCAGTCTCTCGCAGTCTCTCTCAGTCGCTCTCAGTCTCTCGCAGTCTCTCTCAGTCTCTCTCAGTCTCTCTCAGTTGCTCTCAGTCTCTCTCAGTCGCTCTCAGTCTCTCTCAGTCGCTCACAGTCGCTCACAGTCGCTCACAGTCTCTCTCAGTCTCTCTCAGTCGCTCTCAGTCGCTCTCAGTCTCTCTCAGTCGCTCTCAGTCTCTCTCAGTCTCTCACAGTCACTCACAGTCGCTCACAGTCTCTCTCAGTCTCTCAGTCGCTCTCGGTCGCTCTCGGTCGCTCTCGGTCGCTCTCGGTCGCTCACAGTCGCTCTCAGTCTCTCGGTCTCTCACGGTCACTCTCGGTCGCTCTCGGTCGCTCTCGGTCGCTCACGGTCGCTCTCGGTCGCTCTCGGTCGCTCTCAGTCGCTCACAGACGCTCACAGTCGCTCTCAGTCTCTCTCAGTCTCTCACGGTCGCTCTCGGACGCTCTCGGTCGCTCACGGTCGCTCTCAGTCGCTCTCAGTCTCTCTCAGTCTCTCACGGTCGCTCTCGGTCGCTCTCGGTCGCTCACGGTCACTGTCAGTCGCTCTCAGTCGCTCAAAGTCGCTCACAGTCGCTCACAGTCTCTCACAGTCTCTCACAGTCTCTCACAGTCACTCACAGTCGCTCACAGTCTCTCTCAGTTGCTCTCGGTCGCTCTCGGTCGCTCTCAGTCTCTCTCAGTCTCTCTCAGTCTCTCACAGTTACTCTCAGTCTCTCACAGTCTCTCACAGTCGCTCACAGTCTCTCACAGTTGCTCTCAGTCTCTCTCAGTCTCTCACAGTCTCTCTCAGTCTCTCACAGTTGCTCTCAGTCTCTCTCAGTCTCTCTCAGTCTCTCTCAGTCTATCACAATCTTTTACAGTCGCTTAGTCTCTCTCAGTCTCTCTCAGTCTATCACAATCTTTCACAGTCGCTTAGTCGCTCACAGTCTCTCTGAGTCTTTCACAGTCGCTCACAGTCTCTCTCAGTCTCTCTCAGTCTCTCTCAGTCTATCACAATCTTTCACAGTCGCTTAGTCGCTCACAGTCTCTCTCAGTCTTTCACAGTCGCTCACAGTCTCTCTCAGTCTCTCTCAGTCTCTCTCAGTCTCTCTCAGTCTATCACAATCTTTCACAGTCGCTTAGTCTCTCTCAGTCTCTCTCAGTCTATCACAATCTTTCACAGTCGCTTAGTCGCTCACAGTCTCTCTCAGTCTTTCACAGTCGCTCACAGTCTCTCTCAGTCTCTCTCAGTCTCTCTCAGTCTATCACAATCTTTCACAGTCGCTTAGTCGCTCACAGTCTCTCTCAGTCTTTCACAGTCGCTCACAGTCTCTCTCAGTCTCTCTCAGTCTCTCTCAGTCTCTCTCAGTCTATCACAATCTTTCACAGTCGCTCACAGTCGCTCACAGTCGCTCTTAGTCACTCTCAGTCGCTCACAGTCGCTCTCAGTCGCAGATAGTTTTTATCCCTATCAAATACTAGAACAGGACTTTCTCCTCACAAAAGGTAGCGTCCCAAAGGTAAAAAGACATGATAGAATTTCTGTCAGATTTAGCCGCAAACTTGTCGAGCTGTTGGCTCGTCAATGTGGTGTTCTTTTAGATGCCTGTATTTTTTCCCCCCTAAACCTCACTTTATTGTCCCTCCTCCAGTGGCTTTGGCTTCCCTCCCAAACCCGCGTATACAAAGTACTATATCAGCACAAACGACCCAGCGCCTCGGTCAATACTCCAGGCAATTATTTCAAGATTTTTTGGAGCAGGCGTCATAAAGGCCATCGATTCTTTTCTTTGTACAAACATGTTAACCCTTTCTTCCCCATCACATCTCACAGTCAGAAAAACAACACATCCACACATGTTTGGCGTAGTAGTGTGCTCAAACACCTAAGAGCAAGTTCCTGAGGACTTTAAGGAGCCAAAACATGAAACAAAACACCTGAGTTGTATTTAGATTCATTCGCTCTTGTTTCATTGTCACTGTAACGAGGTCCTGTTTTTCTGCTCTGTCTCTGATCCTCACAAAACAAACAGTTTCAAATATCCCGGTTTTGTGACGTTAAAGCTCTGAAGTTCTCCTGTGCTGTTTTGAAGTCCATAAATCATTGCCAGGGTTAGGTTTTCCAAATCGTGTTCATTACAACCGCATGCTCACATTAGCATGTCAGGGCAAGCTAGCTTTTGTGTTTTCCACATGGTAATTCCCTCTGCTGCAGTAGATGTCGGGCAAACACCTTCAGAATAGAAAGTAACATGTAGTTTCCAATAGATGCAACATTTTACATTCTAGAACATGAGATGACAAAGCATTGGTTCTCAACAGGCCAATAACACATTTATTACATTTTTTTTGATTCTTAAATGGGGAAAAAACAAATAATCCGAAAGCTACACGAACCATTGAACTCCTCCATCCATCAACCTCCTTTTCATATCACCATCCCATAGTTCTGCACATGCTCACATCAGCATTTCTCTGTCCGTTGTACATTATAAAAACAGAAACCATAAACTACATTAGGGTTTCTGTGGTGGAATGAGATCATGCTTCAACTTCAATCAGTCCCAACACACTTATTAAGCCGGGCAGCACAATGCAAGGCCTATATTTAGCTCACATTAAGACAGTGAAGCCGAGCCAGCAGCAGCAGCAGTGGTGGAGGTGGTGGTGGAGGAGGAGGTGGTGGTGGAGGTGGTGGTTAGCCGTGGTGGAGACAGGCCAATGAGGTTCAGATAGAGGAAAGAAAAAAAGTCAATATGAAGAGATTTCTTGCATGCTTTGTCCTCAACAGTATTAAAGCAAAGCCGCTAGTTCTACTCCGTTGACTGTGGAATGCTGATGGTAGAAAAACAGAGGAAAACTGCAGTAGTTTGGGGTTGTGATAACATAATGACATTTAAACACTTTAAGGGCAGTAATAACAGGGTGCAGAATTGATGCAGGAGATATACATTTAGTCTAACCAGTAGGGCCATTGAGAATATATAATGTTGTCAGTTTCTTGCAGATAAAAACATGAAAACAGAAATTGGGCAGTTGTCATTGTAGTTTTCATTGTTGTTAAAGAAGTGATTTTCATAAGGATAATGAACAAAATAACGCATTTTCCGGACTATAAGTGACAGCAGCCAAAAAATGCATAATAGAGAAGAAAAAAACATAGATGAGTCGCACTGGAGTATGAAAGTATGAAGTGTGAAAATAACAAATAATATCAAATATAGTCAGGCCAAAACTATGAAAAAAGGTGCAACTTGTAGTCCGGAAAATACGGTAACCATTTGAGTTGTCATGGTTTTGTGTCATATAATTTTAAAAGTTAGTAACATCCTTTAACAAGACACAGTGTAATGCATGGAACTGTTTACCCTGACAACAGACAGACAAACACTGGTCTGATAAAAGTAAAAGAATATTAAATAAATAATTTGAGTTTAGTTTTTCTATTATAGTAAAGTATAGTATAGAGTATAGTCATATCTTTTTTTTAATCAAATTCATTCAACTTCAAATAAAGTTGAGTTTTGTGATTTGTCAACTAAAAAATACTGTAAATTATCATCTGGATTTACAGTGACAAGACAGTGATTTTGTTAAATCAAAATGTGAAAAACGTTTAAAAAAAAATAAAAAATAACATCAGAAATACACTTTGTCTGTGAATATGTTTTTATCTAGAAGGTTTCAGTCTCTATAAGTCGGCCTTTATTTGGTTGATAATGTACTTTAAGCAGTCTCAGTGTAAATCATCATTTAACTAGTCGGCTAATCATTAGTTGCACCTCTAGTTTGGAGTTCAGGCTTTTGTCCTCTTTATGTTCAGGGAATGCATGCTGAGAGCAAATTTAACAACTTTTCCATAAAGAAATAAAAATTTAACTGAAAACTGTGATTGATCGACATGAGGGGGAAAAAGGTGATAAAAAAGGTGTTCCTTTGTTTTTTAGGATTGTGTCGCCTTAAAATAAATAAAATAGCACGACTTTGAACAGCTCCACTCATGTTCATATTTGCATACAACATATTCCAAATGTACTTTTCAGATGCATGCAAACATATGTTGGAAATACATGGCTCGAAGGGATGTTTTCAGAGAACACAAAAAGCAATATCCTCCATAAACTGCATGTTTGACATAATCACAACTCTATACACTGAGATAATATTCTCCATAACCCTGCTCGCTCATACTTCATGCACACATGCTTTACAATATCCTGCAGCCAGCCTATCATACTACAATATACACCTTAAAAAAAAAGGAAGGAATTCTAATAAATGCGCCTAATCTCTGGGGAAAATTATGTTTCCGAGCTTGACAACAACTGATAAACTGAAAGTGGGGAAAAGAAACAACTCCATTTTATTTCAGTAAATAAACAAAGGACTAAGCAATCAAACGCTGTACACGCCGTCGACACGCTGATGCGGAGACAAAAGTTATTACAAGAATGTCAAACAGCACCACAAGGAAAATATCAAACTCGCAGCGGTTTTTAAAGTAGATCAAAATGAGGCATCAAAATGTAGCTCACAGAAAGGTTCAGGTACGGGGCAAATTAGTTTAAATTGTTTCCGTCTCTCCCAGCGGATTCTGCGATTTGAATGTGGGACAAGATTGACAGGTAAAGTAAGATACCAGGAAATTATAGCCGGAGGGAACAGGAAAGCAAATGAGAGAAAAAAAAAAAAACTTCAATCAAGCCTAACACCTGGAAATACAGGACCAATGCTACATGTTTTAAACTGTAGATGAGATTGCTATGCTAATGCTATGCTAAAAGGCATTACGGTCTTAAAGTCGGTTTAATTTTCACGCATGGTTTGGACTGAGACTTAATCAAAGCTGGATTGTCATCGGGTTTTTCGTGGGTCGGACATTGTGGGTAAAAGGCAAAGCAAATGCAATTAGACATGAGCAAAAATAAGCCTGAGGGAAAAGTGTGGCGTACAGGCCCGTTTGAGGATAACTATGCGCGGATATTTAATAGTGTAAAGATAAACATTTTAAAGCTAATTTAGAATGTTTTAGATTGCCAGCTTCGTGATGGATTTTTCTGTTAATTTTTATCACAGCAGCCTTGAACTCCCCACTGTGAACGTTACACTTTTTAAGAAAACGTCTCCTTTAAAAATCGAGATCGAGGGAAATGTGTGAGAAACTTACATTTAGATTTGGATTAGATTAAAACATTGTTAATACTGGATAGTTACACCTTTTGAAAACGCTACAGTTCCAAAATCTCCTCTTTCTCGGAAATAGTTTTTCATATGGATTTGATTATGGTATTTGCAGTTAAAAATAATCATAGTTGTTTTTTTGATTATCATAATGGTTATCCGGATGATACAGACTCTAAAAAACATACCAAATATTTTTTTTATAACAAATACAGTGACATTTAATAAATAAAAATAACATTAAAAAATAATCCGATTTTAAATCAATAATATTCAAATCATTTAATCCTAATTTTTCAACTTTTATGTGGTCAATAATGTATTTCAAAAGTCTAAATAAAATAATATAATTGCTGCCTATAGTTGACTAATAAAGTGATACTTGCAGACCTAATTGTGAAGTTATACCAACTGGACAATGAGTTTTTATACTTTAGAACAAAAATAGGTACAAAGAATGAGGCTTAATGTGCTGGTAAAAACACAGAAATATCAAGATTTTATCATAATCATTCCTGAAATCAAACACAGAAATGCCTAAATTATGCATCATGAGATCCGAGGCCGTGTTGTTTTCACTGTTGCCCCGGGGACCACTTCTTTTCTACTTAAGCACCAAAAACAGCCTCCTCCCGAGAATGTATAGCCTCTGATCGTGTGAGATGATCCTGAAATAATTGTTCAAACTTCTAACAATGCCCTGATGAAAGGCCAGCGCCAAGGTGACGGCGGCTGTGAGAACAATGCCCAGGAAAATCAATAGTTTGTTTGGGAGTTTGTCTGAAGCGCGATGTCATTCTGTCATCACAAATACAGAGGAAGAATACTGAGGACTTTTCTGATGTTTTTCAAATGTTTACCTCCATCGAGATAGATACAGTGTTAAAAGCCAATGCACTGATATGTAAATGATGAATGAATTGAACTAAAAATAAGAAAAAAAAACTACCGTATTTTCCGGACTATAAGTCGCACCAGCCTAAAAAGGCATAATAGAGAAGAAAAAAACATAAAGTCGTACTGGAGTATGAATGCAGTTGCAAGTGTGAAAATAACAAATAATATCACATATAAGTCGCTCCGGAGTATAAGTACATAAGTATAAATATAAGTATAAGTCGCACCCCGGCCAAAACTATGAAAAAAGGGGCAACTTATAGTCCGGTAAACACGGTACTTACTGCTTGCAAATATGAATAATACATATTTGCAAGGGCATTTTATTTATAAAACACTGCTTATTATTCACAACAGCTATAATAAAAAACACCATTTGAATCCACAGCTAAAATGTGTAAATGTAAGAGCTATTAGAAAAGCTAACAATATGGTAATATTGTGGCTGTTAATACGTAATCATAATAGAAGTACTAATATTGGCTGTGTCTTAGTCAAATGTATGCTGCAGCTCGATTTGTACGTTTCTAAAAGTATTGATTCTTTTAAAGCAGTATTGATGTCATAAATTAGAACCGGTGGTATGAGGAGTATCGATTCACACATCCCTTAGCACCTTTCATGAATTAGTAAAAAAAATAACCAAACGTATGGAGCAGCTTGAATGGACCAGAATTCAGTTTAGAAAAATGTGGGTCTTCCAAAACGAGGGAAACGAAGCAGAGATGGCTACAACAGTATAGAGGAGATATTTAACTGTATTTGCAGAACTTGGACCGGAACCAAGACTGAACAAGGTCTAAACCAGGTCTAAACCGGGTCTAAACTAAACCAGGGTGAAATATGAACCACATCAGGACCTAACAAAGGTTTAAAATCCGCATTAAAGCTGAGGTAAAAAGGACTGAGCCAGGACAGCGGTCAACACCAACTAAACCAGGACTAAACCAAGAGTACTAGGATTACATAAAATGCCAAACTAAACCAAACCATGACTAAGCAAGGACTATATTCAATCTAAACCACTCTCCCCAGGACCCAACCAGGACTCAAGCAGATATTAAGCAGACATATTTAATTAGAGAGCGTTACACAGTATTAACAAATCAAATCCTCAGAACTACATGAGGACTTTAAGAGGTTTAAAATCAGTAAAAAGCTGAGGTAAAGACAGATTAAACCAAAACTGAACCAAGACCACACAAAGCCAAGTTCCATGCCAAACTAATAGATCAAGAATAAACCAGACTAAACCAAGACTAAACAAGGTCTATATTCGACTCAAGCAGAAACTGATCATTTTCGAGAGTTATACTTAAGATATTATCGGAAAAATAGTCAGCGTATTCTACAACTTTCCACACAACTCCCTTTACAATCCCGCTCGGTTCTGATTTCAGAAGACTAAACTGTCTGACCTCATTCAACATGGTCCGGACGGGGAAAGCGCGCTAAAGAGCCCTGTATCGGACACGCGTTTCCATGGTGACGCCTCCAGCCCGGGGCAAAGAGTCAGCGGGGCATCAACCGAAAGTGCGCGTCAGGGTCCGCGCACGCCTATTGTGGTCTCATTAAAAGATGATGTCACTGCTGTTGTTATTTTGGACACGCTCTGGTTGGGAAAGTGCTTGAAGGAGGCGTCTGGGTGTTTGGGCTTTTCATTGTCGTCCCAAGTGAGAACATGTGGTAACTTTGAGCCACCAGACACATCAGCACCCAAACCCAGACCAGCACCCAAACCCAGACCAGCACCCAAACCCAGACCAGCACCCAAACCCAGACCAGCACCCAAACCCAGACCAGCACCCAAACCCAGACCAGCACCCAAACCCAAACCCAGACTGGAAACAGGAAATGTCAGAGGCACGGCTCGAAGGGAAGATTCATCAGCGTTTGGTTTGTTTTAACCACATTAAAACACGTTAATTTCAAAGTATATTCCCAAAATAAACAATGAATAGTAAAGAGAAACAGGAAATCAGTTACATTTCTGTTCATGTTTACCTGTTTTATGAAATTCAAGTGTGAAAGGTAACTTTTCTGTTCAAACTTCTAACTGAACCTCAGAATTATAATAAAAAAAAAAAAAAAAAAATGTGTTATCAAATTCACAAACTAGGAATTTGCTGTTATTGTGAAACAGAAAACAATGACTAATATTTTTGTCTTTGGTGTTTTATGGCGGTTGGTAAAGTGTTACATTACCACCACCTGTAGTTGTATGTCTTCAAATGTGTTTTATGCTATTCTGTAAAAAAAAAAAAAAAATTAAAATGGAGAGGGAAAGAGAAAAAAAAGCTCCAATAATAATAATGCTGCTTTAATGTCACACTATGGAACATTCCAGGCAAAGCAATAACATCTCTATGGAGACGAGGAGGCTGAGCTTTGATAGGAAAAGTGACATAATGCACCTTTAAGTTAGATTATACGATTCTCTTGTGTTCATGAGTTTCAACTTCCTGTAATACGCAACATTTGGAGGACTTTTCCCCCCAATTAATTGTTGTATTAACTTCTTTATTGCTATGGAAACAGTCATCCTTGTTTTTTGTCAACATACAATTCACGAATGGGTCAAGTATAGTATGTCATTTCCATACGACAATAACGTGTACATTATTCTTGATCAAACAACCTAATTTAGTAAGTATATGCATTGATATCTTTCATTGCCATTCAACCGGCATAAATAACCTATATGCAAATAAAGCCAATTACTTACCCACAATTAATGACTACGTTCGTATTATTAGACACACACAGCTGACATTTCCTTGCATTTTATCATCCATGTCCATACAAGCGTTCATAATACTGTGTGCATACAAAACACGTTAATGACATTTAGGCGTATCCGTTTGGTGTCGGCGCGGTAAACAAGGCCCTGATTCATTAGGCTGCTAATTAGAAAGCACTTTGTGGAATGCAGTATGGTGTTGTGTTGGAAAAATACTTCTGTTTGTACTCCAGGTTTCACGATCAAACAAACGTGTGTGGAGGAGAAGTTTAACCACAACCAGCTTTAGAGTATACAGTTTCACCATGACACTACTGTACGTGATCTAGAGCTCTCTTTCCGTTCTAGAGTCATCCCACTATCCCATTATCTTCACACGTTCCTTTCACCCTCAACGCAGCAGCAGAAGCATCCGACATCTTCTTGTAGCTTCACGATTCCTCCACTTTATAGACCAACAGTCTTTTCCGTTCATTCCAGACAACGTGCAACCGAACCTTTACAAATCAACATAGAGAATGCGCTATTCAAAAGGTGCACGATGAACCTTTCCTTGCTCATCTCTGAGTCAAAATTAGATTCTTGATACCACCAGGACAAGTTGCGAGTTAGATCTGTGGAAAAGCGAGATACGTTCAAAGCAAATATGTAGACTTAATGTAGTACATGCAAGACAAATAATGCAAAACGGTGTGCTTATATTAGCATGTGGGGGACATTCTAATACCAATCCTGAATAGGGAACGCCTCAGAACACCTCAGAGATATAAAAACACCTCAGAGATATAAAACAGACACGTTCATTTCAGCTCTAAAACGTGAAACGACAGAACAAAGGTGCTCATGTTTCGAGGCCAATAACAATACAAATAGTGTGTTCTTATAAGGATGCGCTGCGAAAAATTCCAGCTTAGAATGCTCTTGCTGGTATATTTTTTTTTTTGTTTCAATAGATCTCGAGGGTCTTTCTGTATTTCATCATCTTTTCATATGATACACCTTTCTTTGTTCACGGAAAACATGTGCTCGATCCAAACGGGGGTTCCCACATGGGCCCGAGCCATCCCGGGTGTCCTCCTTTATCCTTATTACAAAATATGTCCATGCAAATCCTCCCACCCTCCCCCTCTCGCCATAACTCAGAGAAAGTGCTGTGTTTGCAGAATAGGGACGCGCTCGCTCAAAGTAAAGCGGTCTAGAGCGCGTGTGTGTGTTGAGTGTGTGAGACTTTGTGAGTTAGTCCCATTTTGTAGTCTATGAATCTCCAATAAAGCCCTTTAAAATTGCCCACCAATCTCTGCGTCAGGGTTTTAATGCTCTCCAGAAAGGAATAGCCTGAGCATGTTAAAATATGCTAATTTGGTGTCACTAAATAGACTTGCTTTAAATGTCAAGCTTCCATTATTACCGCCCGCCTGAGGACTGGCTGCAAAATCGTAAACACGCGCACAAACCTATCCGGCAAGACAAGGAGAAAGTGTGTGTGTGTGGGGGGGGAAAGAATTATAGATCACAAGCACTTTATAAAATCAATAGCTGAACAGACAAAGGACATTTGTGGCTAATGATTAAAGCCGCTTTTATTTAAAGAAGGAAGAGGAGTAGTGCTGGAGACAATGCATAAGACGAATATGGATCAGTGTAGCAGAGAGGAGGCCGGCACTGACAGCACCATTAATACTATTAACCCTATTAGTATTCCAGCCTCACTGCCTGCTGGGTCAATATACACACCTCCATCATGCTGCATTGGCTCAGCGATAGTGGCTGGCCAATGCAGAGGGATGCAGAAAACTAATGTCAGATATCATACCTTTGTTAGGGATCCATGGGTTTCAAGCAGAGATGCAACTATAACTGAAGTATTGTTATGTTGTTTCTCACGCTAACACCGTGGGGCTGTCACAATATTTCAAATTACAAGCTCCTTCACTTAAATGCATTGTGTTGCCGTAGTAATGCTTTAAAAAACAGAGGGAACTATACAGACCATGATCCTTTGTTCTATTTAAGTGACAATTGCATGGAGAAAAAACAGTAATCACTATAGGCACTATTGTATATAATCATTCTTTTGATTATTATAGAAGTAAAAAGTAGAATATCTACTGTCTAGTTCGGTCGGATTCATGTTGTACCATGAGATGTAAATTGTGATGACAATTTACATTGACAATTTGGATATTGTTCATCGCTAGTTTCAAGTAAAATTATGACTGTTCCGAACAAACAAAATCATCCCTGGTACACATTTGGAATAGTCAAGTCCTCAGCAACATGGTGAACATAACAAGATGTTTGTGTGACTGAAGCCAATGAATATAAGTTTGTCTGGTGTGTATGGCAGATTATAGGAGACATTTGAATAAGAAACAGAAGAATCACTGATAGTAGAGAAACCCATTGGAGCATTGTAGAAAAGCTTATGTGTGGTTTAATTCTACCCCACAATAAACAGCCACTGGACAATGTTTTTGAAATACATTTTGAGACGTTTTTAGTCATTTTCAATATGAAGGTCCTGCCCTAAGAGAAAACAATCAAACAAACAAAACTATTTCTATGTCTTTGCAGTAATTTTGAATGGCAAATGCATTTTACTGTCCTAAATATATATTGTTATGCTGTATGGACTAATGGAGAACTATGAATTGAATGGAGATTGAGGTCTGGCGTTGTGGTACTAATACAAATAAACCATTTATAGCTTTGAGTTTAGGAAAATCCATTCATTAGTCCAACCAAAATGGGTTTCCGCTTGTTCCTTTTTGTGGTTGCATGTGGTTTTAAGTCCATCCCACTTTCTTGGACAATAACAGTTGTCACAGAGTCGGCCATTTGGAAAACAATTATAAAACAATCATATACAACCTTTTCTATTTAAATATCGCCAATATACATGAGTTATTGAGTCTCAACCAAATGCCTTTGAATCCCATTTGAGCGTCCTCGTCTGCAGAGCCTCTCCTCTTTCCCATATGACATTCTTGAGCTCGGGAGGATACCAGCAGACAGTTGTATGTAGGACAGCACCATTAGAGCATTAGTGCGGGTCAGCAGCAGCAGCTCTGCGTGTGAGCCAGAGGAAGAATTGGGGAACATGTAGCCACAACCCAGCCAGATCGACACAGGTTTTAAAAACGACTTGGACTTAGCATATTTCCTGTTGATTTGTAATAATTCATGTGGTGGATTCAGACTTGCAACAGTTTGACTTGCAGTGCATCAATATGTGTATTTCACAATTGAAATGGAATACTTTATATTTCAAATTGTGATAATGTTGCTTTGCCTGGAATATTCAACCACATAAAACTGTCTCTCTTGCATTCTGAGCTCTTTTGACATGGTTTCACACTACTGTCCCTTTTAGTCGTTTGGCAGAGCGTCCAATGATATGTTGCTTTTATTACTGCAAAATACATATTGGCTGCCGTCTTGGTCAGAGCACAAAGGAATACAGAATTGCAATGCTACTTCCTGCTTAAATGAAGTTGCAAACACATCTTTAAATGCGTATTATGGTTGAATTTGACAAACTAACCATAATGTGTTTTCAAGTATTTCCCCTGTAACTTACACTCACTGGTTATAAAGGAATTAAAACACCAGCGCCCTTTTTTACAGGCCCAATATCCCCTCCAGCCCTGAGCAGCTCTGCTATGTATCTCCAAAACAAGTACAGTTTGGATGACTTTTGCTTCCTCACGTCACCTGAGGGACTGGCTAGTTCCTCTGCTCAGATCTACTTTTGTGAGCTCGGGTCTAGAGTTTCTGAAATAGATTGAAAGTGGGCCTGTGCTTGCATGCCATGTCATTTGAAATGGATTTGCCTGTTGCGGAGAGGACTGCATTGTAAGTGATACTTTTCATACTCCTGTCAGGATTATCAGAGTTCCAGCAGAAAAATGACCAGTTTGTTTGTTAGTGTGAGCAACGTGAGTCATGGAACTTTTCTCATTGGATTTTCTCTGTATAAATAAATAAAATGAATGAATGTATGTGAGTAATGTCAATGGTTTCAAAATGAAAAGTTTAAAAATAATTTGCATGCAGTTTTGGGTCTCCTCATCAATAAGTAAAAGTATATGTTTAGTGTTCATTATTATTACCAAAGCTCATTCATTCATTTATTGTATTTATTTATTCAGGGAAAACCCAATGAGAAAAGTTCTCTTTTTCATGTGTCCCTGTTAAAACACAACACTAAATAATCAAACAAACATAGGACACTAAAACACAACTAAAACATTCAATAAAATTAATCAATACAAAAAAAACACATACAATATAAGATACAATTATATAAGACGAATGCATTGGCACTGCAGGTAGTCCTTGACCAGTGCTTTAAAATTATGATTTAATTTAAAAAGTCTCTGTGTTTTGTTCCACAGGAGCAAAGTTGATGAAATCCTTTTTCCTGTCTCTGTGTTGACACGATGGGATTGTAAGACAAAAATGTCCTGAGACCTCAAACAGTCAATACTTGAACTGATATGCAATACACATGATAAATAATCAGGCAAAATGCAAACTAGAGCCTTATAAACACAAACAAAAGACAGTGCTGGTCTCTTAACATCCAATGATTGCCATCCAACTTTAGAATATCAAATCAAAAAGCTCAAATGCCATGTTTTACACACTAATTATTATCTAACATAAGATACCAAAGGTTAACACATTCAACAGTGACTTTTAGTGAGGCTTTAACCTCCCCATGATGTGGTTAAGGACCTTTGGATTATTAAGAATTTAAGGGACTGGCTCAGGAGTTTCTTTCTACTATGGTGTAAACTACCTTAACACCTTTAATATAGAGGCAACGCTATGATTACGCTTTAATACTTCCAAATACAGCATATAATATTGACCACACTTGCATTTACCCACAACTAGGATCAAGTTACAGTTGCGAGTTCATCTTGGTGAAGGTCTGGACTCACCACTACAACCTGTGTGGTCCGTTGCATTTATAACTCCTAATTCTTCTTATTCACTGTAGCTCCTAATCATATTTAGTCCTTGAACAACCAGTGGAGAAATCTGTCTCATGTTTTGTGATGTTTATTTGGCTTCGAGATGGTAGCTACAGTTCATTTCCAGTTAAACGATGTGCAAACCTTCGCCTTAAGCCCACATTACCACCACTCTCGCTCTTGGCGTTGTCTCACACACTGACCACAGACTCCGGCCAGACTGCTCCATGTTTTGGTACCTTCATCCACATCCCCTTATGACTTTATGGCTTCCCACAACTAGCTTGACGGACTTTCTGGAAAATGTCTTCATCCTCTACTATTCTTTCCTTCTGTCTGCCCCTGAGCCGTGTTCTTTTTTACTGTAATAACCACATAAATATGGTCAACACTGCTGCATGTTTTCAATCTTTGAAGCAGAGAGGAAGAGTTGTGGTGCAATAATAGATCTTTGTCTCACGTGGCTAGTCTCGGTTGGAGGATGAGACTGAAGAACTGTGTCCATATGCATGTCGTCCAGCCTGGGAGGAGGAGGAGGACGACAGAGGCGCCTGGGATGGGTTTTGGCTTTTGGCAGGGAGGTGTTTTGTCTTGTTTTGGGCTAGGGAGGAGGAGCAGACAGCGCATAACCCCATGACGGACACAAACTCGTACATTGTGATTCAGAAAGAAAAGGAAAGAGTCAAGAAACACTGGAAAAGAGGCGTTCTGTGTCAAATCTGCAGAAATTAACTTTGACCTTAGAACAAAACTCTAGAAGTTCTACTAAAGGATCCAGATGACTTCAGGTGATTGTGAAGCAATGACTAATAATCTTATGGCAATCGCTTCCAAATCTTATTGAAAATTGTCATATTGATTGAGATGTTATTGAAGGCTTGCATTATTTTTGACATTTTCTCTCAAATCGTCCAAACTCTTGATGATAATATTGACAGCTTCAAGTTGTCGACTCATCATACTCTAGAAAGAATATAGCAATACCGCTTTAACCATTTTTTTTAAAGTAGACTGAAAGAACTATACCTTTGCTCTGTTCCAATGCTGAAGGCCAAAAGTATGAGAGGAAAATACTGTGAGCCTTGCAGAAAATACTATACTATAAAGGTAACACTGTAATAAAGGCGTACCAAGAAATTTGAATTTTCTCACAACCCTAGTCTTTTTTATTTCACATCCTATCTTCAAAGTCATAACCCCTTTCACCTCGGCGCAAAGTGGCTTCAGTACTTCAGTCGGTTTTAAGTTAACAATTCTCCCATTACCAACACAGAGAAAGAAAGCCCTTTTAGATTCAGATCAGTGCCATCCCTGGAGGATCATTTGTTTGCACGAAGCGTCCAGAGTGTTAATGCAAAGCCGCGGATGTCATACGCGCCTTTATGTAGGTGTAAAACCAGTGGTGAGAGGCGGTGGCTTGGGGTCAAAGATCACCAAATCCCTCTCCATAAGCACTCTCACGTGAAAGAACTGCCTGGAAAAGGTCAAGTGGAAGAGCGAATGAAGCAAAATCTACGATATCATGAAGTATTTCCTATTGGATATAACGTTAATCCCCTCAGATTTAACCAACAGAAAAGATTAAGCTAATCGGCTGAGAATTCAAAGTAAAGTATTGTTTGCCGTCTGGCCATCATAGTTGCATGACACCAACCAATCCGGTGATATGATATAAATTACAGTCTAATCTTACAGTATAGGGTTCCAGACATAAGCAAAGCCGGGATCACCTCCTGTAATCCCCCGGGTGCAGCACAATAGAGGATCATGATCGCAATTCCTTACATAGGCATGAAGCCGAGGGAAGCAGATGACGTGGGCGTGAGTGGCGAGAATCGCTCACACACGCAGAAGGGTTTCGGGAGTCTCCTGGGTGTCTCCTGTTCGGTGCCCCTTGCAGACTGTGGGGGAAGAGAAGGGGGAGGGTGGGTGAACGGGTGAGGGAGGAGGGAGAGGATGGGGCAGGGCTCGGCTGAGTGGAATGCAGTCCTCCAGGCATCACCGCCAATGGACAGAGAGGTATCTAGACTTCGACTCCAGAGCAGTATGTTTTTTTTGGACGAGGAAACATCATTATTAAACGCCCAGAATATAAAGACCTTTACATCAAATCGATTTAAGTTCTTCTTGAAATTTGTTTGTTTGTTTCACTTAATCTTCTGTTTGGCTTAACTTTCATGAAGCACACTTATGGCAATACAGCTTTAGCATCCAATAAAACAGCACCAATCTTCTACAGTTTTACTACAAAATGCCAGTTATACAATTTGCGTCAAGCACTTTGTACACATCCATGAATAACATTTGAAAAGAGATAATAGGAGATTTATTTACAGGAGATAAGATACAGCCATTCAGGACAACTCAAGCAATCCTAGTCGCTATACCACGTGTTATTTCCGGTTACCGACACCAGAATTCGCAAAAAAATCCTACAATTATAAGATGGCAGCTGCACTTGTCACATCTGCAGTACTTTGCTCGTATTCCTCGCCCTCTTCCTGATAAGAGAAGTCTGCTCTCCTCACACGACCCAATCACTGCACCTCATCTGTCAGTCTCACGCGCCTGCCTCTGACTCTGCCGCTTTACTAATGCTTCAGCAGGCGCATGGCTATAAATGGAGACCTTTGACATATGTTTGAGTGAGTTTAGCATGCATAATGTAGACCCACATGCCGAGGTCATGACAGAGATGCCAGATAGACCAGTGGTTAAGGTGTATTACTGAAGGCAAAGGTATCTGCGACTGGTACTGAGAAGTATTTTTGTGTATGAAGTCCAGAATTTGTATGATAGAGGGATTTGGTCCCATTTAGTCCGAATGTAGCCCTGGTTTGGTCATGTTCTAGTCTTGGTCCAGCCCTGGTCTGGTCTTAGTTCCAGGTTTAAACCCGGTTTGGGGTTATGCTGCAAATACTGTTATCTGATACATCGAATGGCTGGTCCATATCTTCAACTTTCACATAATGCAAAAAAACGAAAATCACAAATTTGGGGAAAAAAAAGTAAAATGCTGTTTTTCTCAGTTTCACCGAGGCCGACATGGTCCGACAATTGCCGTGGCGAGTCACAAATGTGAACGCACCCATAGCTTCATTCTACTAGACAGCTCATTATAAAAGAACTGGTTTAGATTATAGATCTAAATATATACAAATCCTCATTCTCTTTAGTTTTTATAATTCCTTATCTTCCTTACCGTCTCAGTCCTATTTTGGACCTATCTAAAGATTGTTCTTTAAAAGTGTGTTACTTGGTGTAAAAAGCATGTAAATGTGAGGTGTGACAAATCAGATTCCATAGTTTAATAATGTATTAGACCAGATTTGACAGTATTTTGCAAACTTTCCCTTCTTTACACCCTTTCTCACATACTCTGGAGCAAACTGGTCCATAAATTTCAACTGTCTCCACCATCTCTGTGAAACCACCTGTATCCCTCCACATGTGTCCCTGTAAAAGTCTCAATAGCCTAAATGAATACGACACACCCAAATTTACAAGAATGGCCCGGTCACACTTGGGCAGTTATGCGAAAACCTGCTGTCCTTACACTTCCTGCTTCGGGACAGCGCACCCCCATAATCCAATGACTAATCCCCAATGAAGACCCGATAAAGCGGGCTGCTGCGGGCCGGAACTAACTGGCCCGTCGCGCGCCGCCTCCTCCCCTCGCCCTGACCCACCCGCCCTGTACTGGGGGAAGGGGGGGGGGGGGGGGGTATTTGGGGGGAGTCTGGGGAGTGGGTCCAGCTGACACGACGCCCACACACACAGCCAGCACACAGACTGATATTCCACTTCTGAAGCCACTAAACGGTTGGGAGGCAGTTTGTAAAAATGTAAATGTGAAAACGGACTGTGCTGCAACTCTCACAAGGGCAGACTGTAATATCCATAAAAGAAAAGGTATGAGGAAAGAATAGTAAACTTGATGGAAACAAAACAAACAAAATAATGAATAAAGCTAGTGATGGGGAAATTGTGTTTTTTTCAGAATTTTGACTGCCTGTATTAAGTATTCTGAATAAGTATTTTTGATTTAGGCATTTAGTAACATCCTAACACTGGATAAAGATTAGCAACTTATGATAAGCACTTGCAGTATAGTGCAAGTGATAAAAGGGTACCTCGGGACATCATTTTGTGTTATAAATGAAATGCTAAAATTATTGCTTGCCCCACAAAGAACAGAAAGAGTTTATTTGAGGCAGTTTAAATGATGAAACTTGAAAAAAAAGGATCATTTTTGCACCCCTTTGATACTCGTGCATCCAAGTTTCAAAGGGGTGAAAAAAACGACATGCATTTTTAGTTAATTAATTTATGTATTTATTAACGTATGTATGTATGTATTTATTTGGTTATGACATTACCATTTAAAAATAGGAAATATAAGAAGTAAAAAAGTAGATTTCGCTTTATTGAATGGCATTGCACTTTTTTATGGATGAATAATAAGTATGTATTTGTTTGTTCTCTTCCCTACGTATCATCCCAACTATTTCACATCCTGCCCGTCTCCTGCTGGTCTCCTCGTGTCCCGCCTCGTCTTATTCTAGCCCCCCAGTGTGTGCAGCTGCCTCCCATCTCCCCCTCCCCAAGGTCTGTGAGCCTCCGACCACAAACTTGCCCTCGACCGCCCTCGGACACCGAGACGGGCCGGCTGGATCTCCGCAGGGGTCATCCATTGATCATATTTGGGCCAAATCAATCACAGGGCTTCATAATGCAACCTGATTGTGTCTGTGGAATCCATATGCTGATAATTTATAACCCGAGCGCCCCACAGCCACTCGCCTGCTGCTCTCTCTGCCAATACACGTTTCAATTTGATTAAAAAGAGTATGGAAAATGTGAAGACGAGTGGCAGTCCGGCAGTGTCTGAGGGGTAAGCTGCTTTGTCTGTGAAAAATAACATCATTATGAGCTTATCTCTGCTTTGACTGGCGTTAGGGCAGTGATATCATGCAGCATTTGACTATATTTAGTGTAAGAAGAGGGTACACATTTAGGATTCTAATTTGAATCAAGATTGAGATTTTGAGACAGGTTCGAGAGAGTCAGTAAAAGAGCAGGAAGGAAGAAGTGGGACTACTTTATATGTTAAATGGCAATTATTCAAAGTAGGTAGTGTTTATGTTCAGGAAAATAATAATGAACCTCAATCGCATTTGTTTTTAAAAAAGACACAATCAAATCACATTTTATTTGAGGGGAAACAAATGTGATTTATTTTTGTCATGCTTAATTAAGGAAATTCTTAACTAAAAGTAGTTTATCACACACGTTTGTCTTCCCCAGTATTTTTTATATTCTTTCATTATCTGCGGTTGATGATTTCTTATTTGTTATGCCTGCTTGCTTACACGCATTTTGAATAAATGCCATGAATCAAATAATACAATTTTACTATTTAAATCACTGGTCACATCAACTTAAGCTTATTAAATAAAAACAGTCCAATTCTATTCCAATTCTAGACATTTTTTTTTTTTTTTACTTGAAAATATGCGAGTTGTTGTCTATTAAAAGGTAAAATAAAATAAAAAATCAGACAGAAAACAAAGGCACGCGTCAGTTTAGACAAGAGAAAACGTCTTTACTTTACAATAAAAGCAGTTATTCCTATTATAATCTTGGCTATTAAAGATTAAAGATTTTCTAAAAGATTTGGCATCTTTAAATCAACAATAGTCTTACTCTGACCATGTCTTGATACGCTCAAACCTTCTGGACATAATGTTTGCTCCTGTTTGGGCAACACATTTATACATTTATACTTTTATACATGTATTCCAAGTGCAGCTCTAACCCTTGTCAGAGTATGTGGAGTTGGCCTCTGGCACACATCAACAGTAACATTGAGTAGGAATGAACTAATGAGATCAGCTTAGTCTCTCTCATCTCGCTTTCATCTCTTAGAATCAAGAAGTCGGGAAACATGATGAAACGCACATGTCTCTGAAACGTTATCACGTCAATTAGATGAAGTTTTATCGAAATGTCCGTGAATTCAATTGCATTTTATGTCCCGAACGGTGTCGCAAATACTGGTAATGGTTATTGTTGACCCCTAGAGAGACTTTTTGAAGACTTAACTTTCAGTGGATCAAGTTGTTTTAACAGGTTACATCACATACTGTTAAAAAAAAGGCAATACAAGTCCAACAGTTGCAACAGTTGGTTCAGATATTAAACTCTGGACAGTTTAGGTTTCATAAAACTTTATACGTTTTTGACATATTGCTTGACATTTCCAAATCTAGACTCACCATCACCTCAAGCCAATATTTTCATGGCAAAAGCATTATTGTGACTCTTGGTAGTGATAAATGATAAATTAAATCATGTTTGTTTGTGACTGAAGGAAGAATTGGTGACGGGGTTTTACAACAGAAAGGCTTTGTTGGATTACAGTAAAAAGTTGTTGCAATTTCTAACTTTCATGCTATAAAGACAGTGAGTTAGTTCAGGGGTAAATGCTCTATCCATTGACAAAAAAGCATGTACTATAATATTCCATTTGTAACGTCACTGACCCCTTGTGGATGGAGTCGTCCTTGCCTAAATCTCCCAATAGTATGAACTCTTCCGGTATTTTATTCCTGATGTGGACTTGGTTTGGTCCTCTTCTAGTCCTCGTTTAGTCCTGATCTCGTCCAGGATTAGTTTTTGGTTTAGTCCTGGTTTCGTGGCCAGTTTTTCCAAGACAACCTCATCAATTCCCAATCAATACTTTTGGACTTGCCGTTTCTTGCAGCAAAGATTATACAAGCACTCATAAACTCCAGCATTAACGCCAAAGACAATGTGCTATCTCTTCCAAATCAGTGACTCCATATAATGATGAAAAGGTATCCAGTGTCCAACAAGACTAAACAGAGCTTCCGACTCTCCCCGAGGCGCTTGGACCTCGTCTGTACCTGATGTTGAACGCCGTGGTTGGACGATGTGCGCGATGTTGACAGATGAGAGGAGACGTGAGGGGGTCTTCCACGGGCCTGACATCTCCGTGACAGAGTGCGCCCGAGGACACACGCAGACGCCATCGTCCTCCCCACAATCCAGGTTAAGTACGATACACAGCAAGGTGAATGGAGGGTTAATTATTAGCCGTTCAAAATGGGCAGGATTGGTCTAGGCCTAAAGTTCAAATTATTGCTTAATTTAGCGTCGACTTAACCTAATTTTTGGTTCTCTTTTTGGGTATTTTCTTGGTTGGTGCTATTGTAGAAATGTTGTGGTCCAATCTTAGACTTGGTTCAGCCCGTTTAGACCAGGAATAGTACTATTGTAGACGTGGTTTGGATATGGTGGTACTCGAAAAGCCAAATTGTTTCTTAGGTGGTGAAAAAGTGCACAATATGGAACGTAACATACAATGCAATAGTATAGATTTGTAAAAGTGCAAAGTATATAAGTATAGTATATACACTATAATTTCTCTTTTCTTCTTTGAACACTTGAATTTACAAGAATATAATGAAGGAAATGAGTCCGCAGAAGACTATTGTTTGATTCAAGTTGTAGTTCTGGAGTAAATGTTCCAAAATGTGATCATATATTTAATTTGATAAATACTGAAAATGCTATCAAGGAAGAGTTGCTAACAGTTAAAAGCTAATAAACCATCCTTTGTGATAAAGCTGGACATGAACTCTCCTCGAGCAGTGCTACTTTGCAATATGAATAATGCCGTTTTTGGCGATGACAACATATGATACTTTTGCAATATATTGTGTCGGCCTGTTCCATTTAGAGGGTGAGTGAGGAGTGACCGTGAACCACAGGATTCTGCAAACTCGAATTTGACCACAACTGCTTTCAGCCAGTCAAGTCAAGTCGACCATTAAAACTACAGGGAAACAACAAAGTATTTCAAAACGCCGCATGCGCTCTGGACTTTTTTTTGAGAATGACAACAATATCCAGACCAGAACGCAGACTTGACATAAAGCTGCGAGGTTGCGAGGACGCTATTGGCTGCAGCTGCATACTTGTTTGGTGAGGACACTTCCTTTGCAGTGGGTGGTGAAGGAGAGACCATGGGCACTTCGTTTGGCGCAGTACTTTCCTTTTTTAAACACAAGCTCATGCCAAAGTGAAGCTAAAACGCCTTTGTGCAAACTTTAGTGACGCGCCATTACTTTGTTGAAGTAAATATTAAGAACAAGGGGTGGTAGAGTCGTTTGTCTTATGGGAAAGATCAAGAGAGGACTTTTTGTAGTACCTATATATGGAGGCAATGTATGGATGTTGTTCAAATGATTCGTGATGAACGGGAAATGTATGCATTTTGCTTGAGTAATTCAGTTTTTACAATTTCCATATAAAGCACTTTTATATCAATCCTGCCAAATAGTTCCGAATAAAAATTTAAAAACAGGAAGTGAGTCAGCAGGACTACGTTTCAGAATACAACTATGAAAAGTAAAAGGATTGAATTAGGAAAACTCTGGTCTCCCACTCGTCCTATTGGTCAGCTTCCGTCATGCCCCGAGTTTGTTCCCAGGACCATCTCCTCAGGGCGCACTTTGAACTCTTGGCCTCTGGATACCGTTCTAGAGCTCTGGGTGTCAAGACAAACAGGTATGTTCACTCCAACTGCCATGAAGCACTTTGGATTGGATTCAACTTTATTTTCATTAGTATAAGTTCAGTGCAACAAAATGCAGTTTAGCATATCAAGTGCAATGAAGCAAGAAGTTGATTCAAAATGACATAACATACTATCCACATATGAGCTAACAGTGTTATAAGCAATAATAACATCATGGAGCTTTAAATATACCATTGCACTTTTATGACATATTTGAGCAGGATCAGATTGGAGTATTTGCTTTCTTCTTTTGATGCATCCCATTTTTATTTTATTGTTCGTTTATTGGTTTTGTGCCTGTTCATTTTTTGTTTTTATGTCTTGAAAAGCGCTGCAAAACAACTAAAGACAACTTGAACTTTAACCAATCACAGTGACGCGTAAATGAAGTGTGACTAAAGTGAATTCACATGCATTTGTATCATATTCACTTCTTATTAGTACTTTCTCGAATCAAACTGTCCATTGTGATTAGTGCAAGTATAAGTTCTTTCATGTTCCACTGTTTTTTTCCTCCACTTCTGCACAGCTAACACAAAGGATTGTCCTGAGGTAGTTCGACTTCCAGCCTCCCCCGCCTCTGAAATGTACTGACACGAAAAGACGCGAATCCCTGTTTTCTCAGAAGAGCGGCGCGCGCACAGCTGTGTAATCTGGTTCTTGTGGGAACCTGCTTAGCGCCTGATACCTGCTCATGAGCAAAGACACGCAGGGGCCCCGAGCGGCTCCCGGGCCCTCTATAATAAGTCATTATGAGTCACCCGCGGTCTTCTGTCTGAGCCGACACATTACAGGAGGAGAGGCAGGATATGGTGGTTATGTAGTCACACTCAAGTGATAGGAAGAGCAAAGGGGTCGTACGATCGAATAAGGCCAGTGGAGGTGACTAAAGAGAGTAACAGCAGTTCCAATGTGAGCCAAAAAACATGTGACCATAGTTACAAAATATATATATATATATATATATATATATGTCCTGCTGTCGCTGCTCTTGTTCTGCTGCCTAGAGAGTCTGCGTCTAGTGTGAGGCGTGTCCCATGTTATTGATGTTGACTTATTTCTGTACATGTTTCACCCAGTAATCTGTTTCTACATGGACTCCTAATCTGTAACATATTTCTACTAATCCTAATTGTACTGTATATTATCTGTATATAATGTAAATGGATGTGTTGTATTGCTGGCATTTTACTCCTTGCCCGGGACTACAGTTGGAAACTAGCTAAACAACAGCTAATATTGACACATTTACAGAAATATTGATTAATGTGCACTGTCCCAGTTCAGATAAACTAATCATAAATAAATCAAAAACATGTTAAAAGTATGTTGCACAGTATGATATAAACGTGTGTATATTCCGTTTATTCAGGGGTGTTTTTTTAACTGCAAAAAATAAGCAATTGCGTTAGTGCTGTCAGAAGTAGAACACCTTTTTTCATAGTTTTGGCCGGGGTGCGACTTATACTTATATTTATACTTATGTACTTATACTCCGGAGTGACTTATATGTGATATCATTTGTTACTTTCACACTTGCAACATCATTTCAAACTCCAGTGCAACTTATATGTTTTTTTTTTCTCTATTATGCATTTTTTGGGTGGTGCAACTTATAGTCCAGAAAATACTGTATTAACTATTTATTAATTGGGAGTAAATTGGGAGTTTATTCTACCCGTTTCATGTGAATACCTTTATGTGCTTGTGATACGGCACCAGTTTGAAAATCGGTTAATCGATTTAACAGGGCATGTCTTTAGTTAACCCTAGAACTTCTACAGCCACAGTCACCTGCTCGTCTTCACAGAGATTATATATGTACGTTTTAAGCCTTTCCGTGGAACATATCTCCATATACCGTCCACCTAAAAGCCTACACAGAGGCATTTTTAAACATAAGTGACAAGCAACAATTTTTGAGTTCACCAGAGCTTCTTTACGTTGTGTAATTTGAAACACAGATGTAAGTTTATATGTCGTTCATGGCAAGAATGAATGTGGATACAAAACTGCCATGTGCCCTGAAGTTAAAAAAAGTCTTATCTTGAACTGTAATGGATTACTTGATGATTTCTGAGTTTACTGCCTGCAATTAATAATCATCAACTTAATAAATGTAGCGCGGGTCAAAGGTGGTTTGTGGTTTGTAGCTGGAGGAACAGGCTTCTGTGCATGTTTTAGAATGACGGGGAAAACTCAAAACCCAGAGTGAACCCGCCCAGACACAGGGAGAACATGCACACCATGAAGCACTTCCACGGTCACTTTGATCTCTCAACACGGAGCTGGACCAAGGAGCAACAATGGCCCAGTTAGTGTCCATTTTGACGTTTTAATTATCGTTTCATTATCATTTTGTTGTTTTTTGTTTGTCATATTTTCTACCTTAATAAAGAAGAGTAATCGGTTAATCTATAATCAGGAGTAGAAAAAGCTTCAGTTGTAGTCATCTGGACTCAGTTTGAAAAAATAGACGTTTCGACTCTCATCCAAGAGTCATTGTCAATAACGAATATCGTTATTGACAATGACTCTTGGATGAGAGTCGAAACGTCTATTTTTTCAAACTGAGTCCAGATGACTACAACTGAAGCTTTTTCTACTATGGAACACGCCTGGACGAATGAGGGATTACACCGATATAATCAGGAGTGTACAGCACACAATGTAATCATAAAACAAAGACAAAAATAATTATCATTTTAAAAGCAAAAAGAAGTAATTTCAATCACAATCAAAAGCAAAATGTAAAATGTTCATCTAGCAGGCTTTTTACTGAGTGTATTTACTTTATCATTGCCAAAAGTTTGATTTCATAAAGCTGGTCATCTATCAAACAATGCTAATTCAACTGAATTAAAGATTCTGCTACTGTTTGGTCGGAGTGGCATAAAATCAGAGACAATCGTAAAAGTGCCGTTTCTTCTCACAATAATTGTAGAAATGTCAGATCCCAGAGTAGCACTGGAGATGTCTAATAGGTGAAATCACATTACCATTGTGACAAAAGCAGCCCTCCAATCTATAAAAGAGCGCTGATGAAAACTGAGACAGGTGTGAAAGAAAAAGAGCTCTCTGTCGTGGATGGAAAATAACAATGGATTTGAAAGATCTTGAGTGTCAAAACTCCTGGATCCGCCTGATTGAAAATGTAGTAGAATGGAGAAGATACCAAAGGGTCTGAAGAGCAGAAAGCATTTCAAAACAGTATCACTGCACGATTTCAACTTTCAGATTTGGATGAACTGGTTTTAAAGATGATCTTTGCCAGTTTTTATTGTGATTTTGTTCGTCTTTCAAGTTAAATTATCTGCTATTGGATTAAGATTTCTAGAGTTATGTGTTTTCAGTCAATTAATTGGTCAATGTGTCTCAAATGTCATGCCAACATAAACACAGCCAGATATTGTAATCTTCTACTGTAAAATCCTCCTATTGTTCATGTATTGTGAATTTCCCCATTATGAAACAAAGAAAGGTTCTCTTATCTTATCATTGACCCAAATTTTCTTTTTTTAAAGATAATCTATATATTGAAAACCATTATGGGCCAAGTCGAATATTCCCAAAATTACTACTACTTTTGTCTTCTGACTTTGACAAATTATTCTAACAATGACATATACTGTATTCATGTTTTAAGTGTGATTCTTTCGGAGTCTGTGGAGTGGATGCAGAGAGGAGCAGAGAGAAGGAGAGAGGAGCAGAGAGGAGCAGAGAGGAGGAGTAGAGAGGAGTAGAGAGGAGGAGAGAGGAGCAGAGAGGAGGAGTAGAGAGGAGGAGAGAGGAGGAGAGAAGAGCAGAGAGGAGGAGAGAGAAGGAGAGAGGAGCAGAGAGGAGGAGAGAAGAGCAGAGAGGAGGAGAGAAGAGCAGAGAGGAGGAGAGAGGAGCAGAGAAGAGGAGAGAGGAGGAGAGAGGAGCAGAGAGGAGCAGAGAGGAGGAGTAGAGAGGAGGAGAGAGGAGGAGAGAAGAGCAGAGAGGAGGAGAGAGAAGGAGAGAGGAGGAGAGAAGAGCAGAGAGGAGGAGAGAGGAGCAGAGAGGAGGAGAGAGAAGGAGAGAGGAGCAGAGAGGAGGAGAGAAGAGCAGAGAGGAGGAGAGAGGAGCAGAGAAGAGGAGAGAGGAGAAGAGAGGAGGAGCAGAGAAGAACAGAGAGGAGGAGACAAGAGCCGAGAAGAGGAGAGAGGAGAAGAGAGGAGGAGCAGAGAAGAACAGAGAGGAGGAGAGAGGAGCAGAGAAGAGGAGAGAGGAGAAGAGAGGAGGAGCAGAGAAGAACAGAGAGGAGGAAGAGGAGAGGTAGAGAGGAGGAGAGAAGAGCAGAGAGGAGGAGAGAGGAGCAGAGAGGAGGAGCAGAGAAGAGGAGAGAAGAGCCAGCTAATGAGCAGACTGAGGCAGAGGAGGAGGTGAGGCAGGTGTGGCGGTGCTTGAGGCTGCAGTGTTGCTTCAGGACATTACCTGGACCTGGACCATCCGCATCGTCAGCACTTCTACCTCTGCTCTACAGGGCCACGTTCACTTAGCAACAGCGTGAAGGGGACGAGCGGGACACGAGGAGGGACTGTACAGCAACAGCAGGTATTAAAGGGGACATATCATAGTATTACTCCTGGGGTTCAAGTAGACGTGCATTTGAACCACATTATAATTCCCTCATCATTGTCATACTGATAGAGTAACCCTGTATTACCCTGTATTTGTACTCACGTTCTCACCATCTCTGCCCACGTCCCGTACTTTAGTGGAAGTCATACCGTATTTTCTGCACTATAAGGCTTTTTGAGTGCGCCTTATAGTGTGGAAAATACGGTACTTAAAGGGTTCTTTTCCACTAAAAAACAGAAGTAACAATCTTCTGCTTGTTTTTTGGGAAATGCTGTCACTCAGTTTTAGATCAATAATGCATTTTACAATTAAATAAATGTAAAATGATGCTCTACATATGCTATAATGTGTTACAGACAAAAGCACAATATTTTACATTTTGTTTTATTATTGACAAAGTAAAATTCTCTCTGCAATATTATGCTTGCAATCCTGTTAAATAGTGATTAAAAATGGAAGTATCATTTTAAAAAACAGCCATTTTACTGCATACTACTGGTGTGCATTTCAAGATTCTTGCTAAGCCTCAACATAATAGCGGTTTCCTCAGTAATCGATAGTATGAGCATCAGCAGAAGTAGTAGTTGTCGCAGTAACTTTCTTGTCATAAATGTATTTACTTTCACTTCATTATTTTGAAAGTAGCCTTCACTGGACAGATGTAACACTCTGCACGAGGCTGACGTCGTGGACAAAGTGCATGCGTTTGGCTGCCATACTCTTTAGCGTTTTTTAATCTTCTTTCCATCGACAGCCTGCGTAATGACTAAAGAGGCTCGCTGGCTGCTGTCCACTCAGGTGTTGACCACACTCCGTTTTGGCTTGTTAGCTGCCTCGGCCTGTTAGCTTGACCCGCGCTAATTTATTCTCCACTCCATCTGGAAGGATTGAATTTTCAAATTGGATCAGGCCAAGTTTCCTGAGAGTGAACGAGGCAAGGACAAAGTCTGAGGAAGTTTGAGTGGACAGCTAGGGGACGAGGGGGGGGGGGAGTGTTTGCTGAATCAGGACAAAACCAGTCTGTGTCCTGTAAAGAAGAGGAAAGACATGCGGGAAGTTGGCTGGCCACAGGGGCATTTACCTGAGTGACTAATTATACGGCTGTGGGCCTTGACACGCATAATGAATCTCACGGATAAAGCGACAACTGGCCATACAAGGACAATGACCGTCTGCGTGTGCACTACTTTAAACGTGGTAAACTGTAGAGGTTATGCACGTGACACCACAACGTTTGGAGTTTGAGCAGTGAGTGGCCGAATTGTCTTCTGAGCGCACCAAACGCATCTAAAACGTGAAAGAATACAAACAATTACATCTCGGCTTTAATATTTAGTTTGTACCTGACATCTAAAATAAGTAGAAAACCTAATTAACAAATGTGACTTGAGGCAACACGCACATTTACTACTGATATATTCAGATCTTACACAGTTTAACTACTTCTGTTAATGTCCAGCTGTACATAGTCTGTGTAAATACTATATCTATATCTAAGTTTTATCTTTCTCTCTTGACATATGTTTAAAATGTTCATGAATATCAGTTTTTTTAAATAAATAAAGAGAAAATAGAGTCTGATTGTTTTGAAAATGGATTATAGTGGGTGGAGGGGAAGTGTCCTATATCTCCCCCTGACATTATAACTGGCTCTGCACTACAGAAGCAACAACTGAATACGGCAAAATGGAGAGTGAGAGTAAATTTGAGCGGGAATAACTCAAATGTAAATGATGTAATAGCATAACCTCTATACAAGGAACTTGTAATGGTGACTCTGTAAAATAAAGGCTCACTACGCAACTTTTCTGGTGAAGAATGCGCCACCTGCTTGACTACAAATATATGAGATTTTATACTATTTTATGCAAACAGGAAGAACCGTGTGCAATCTGGAATGTTAAGAAAGAAAGCTTTGAATCTCACATTTGTACAGTCATTTGCAAGAGTTTAAATCAAGTAAAAAATACATTGCTTAAGATGTATTCAGGGCTAAATAAGCAATAATGGATTTGATTTCTCAGAACGATTCACTAAAACTACAAATCTTTTTTTTCTATAATTTGCTTAATCCATATCTGGAAAATGTCTCCAAAACTAAAATAAGTAAAGATGCCATAAAAAAAAGTGCTTTTATTCAGTTAGTATGGATAAGCCTGGGAGGATTTTGGTAGAAACTCAGACTTTAGACTTAATTACATATTCTTTCAAACTCAATGACACAACAATGACCCAAGAACATGATAGTTCGTCTCTACATCCAAGACGAGCATCAAATCTCCACTTACCAAGTCCATTTAACAATATCGACTGTATAACCTGAGCACACAGCGTTCCTATCCCCACCTTAAGCCCAATTCAACATCTAATCCTGGCCTCTAAAAGCAGCCAAGCCTCTGTATTAGCACTCAAACAAATAAATGTCCCTTTGGTCTCACTAAAGCCCTTAAATACATTGAGCCTGGGCTTCCCCGTTGGTTTCAGTGCACCTCTGGGTCCGGTGTATGGAGGAGCCTGCTGCCCATATGGTCCCAGCAGGATTAGGCTGAGACGGGCCGGCCACATAACGCAGGGGCCCGGGGAACTATTAAAAGCCCATTAATTGTGAAGTTTGAACCTCCTGACGGCAACGATATGCTAATGTGTCTCAGCTCGGCAAATGAAAGGCAGTCGAGGGGAGAAATCACGTTAAATCTACTGAATATTCACAGATCGGGAGTACAATCAGCTAGGGTTAGAGTTAGTTTCATTTTCAACAGAAAATAATAGACTATATTCCTATTTATCGGATCAATGATTCAAACTAGTATCTTCTTTCAATACCACGTTTTTTTATTGATTAGTATCTGATTTTGTATACTTGTAGTTATTTTGGTCTGTAATATTGAAACAGAACTTTATAGAGGAGAAAAAAGGTTTAATTCAGGATGTCAGTTGTTTACAGGGTCAAATGGAGTGTTGATTTTGGCATATTTAAATAACAGCAATGACGTAATGTGCAATGATATAAATTATAGGTTACGGTACCCTTTATTGCCCCTGAAGAGAATATTTCTGCTAAATAGATCGTGGTCATCATAATTTGTGCGGTCGACATCATCATTTTAAACAAGTCCTGAAACCTGAAAACAGTTGACAACATGTTGTTACAAACGTGTTCTCAAAAACATGTTGTTCTTGTTTTGCAGTTCATATTTCAATCTTCTCTCAAATGTTAATGGCCCTGCATAAAATGTGAAGTTTAGAGGGGAAATGCAGTGCAATTCCTGTTCTGTTCTTCTGATTTATCTGTATGATTGAAAGAGATGGAGGTGATTTCATTATGGAGAAGTAGAACCTAGCATTATTAACGATTCATTTGATTGATAAGTCTGCATTTAACCACGGCGGGGAACTTCCTACAAAACAATAACGCTATTCAACCTGCTTTTATGTTGTTGTCGAGTGTAGTTTAAAACGTTACAGCTGTTAAAGTAAGAACTGTATTGGGATCTCAACACTGTCCAAAGTGAAGGAAACCTCGTGGGAGGCAGCGATGTTGTTACGTTAAAGTCAAAACCGTGGAGGTCGGAGTGACCCCCCATAACAAGCAGTTATCAGCCAAACCCTCACATAAACACGCTGTCAGAGGAGTCAAGCAGAGACGCCGGAGAATAGAGGAACTGTAGAGGTCAGTGCAGTGGAAAAACACAGAATGACATTAAAGTTATGTAGTTTGACTTCCCGACTGCAAATATACAGCGATATCTGAAGCCTAAGATGGGATGTATGGGGTTTATTACATTGAGAAGACCATTACAATTCACAATTTACTTGTACTTTGAACTTTTGTCTGCAATTAAAAGGGATATCTGGATAAGTTGATGTTGTATTAAGCAGTCTAGACAAAAAAGGATTTATAAAAAATATCCACTTCACCACTTCACCTCATAACGTGCTTCACTGCCCACAGTTTCCATTAGAAAACTTTAGCCACCTATAAAAGTGAAATTCTAAAATAGTAGACAAAAATGTTTTAAAAATAGCTTTAAAAACTTTAAAAAGCATGCCGTACAAACTGGGAACTTTCACTTGGAAAGCATACTACATGTATAGCTTACATCTCAATATTATGGTTGAAATGTGTGGAAAAGAAGACTGTTAGGAGTCCTCTGTTGGAGTCTGTTGCCAAGTGCACGAAAGAAAGACCGAGAATGGCCTGACACCAAGCAGATTAAGCACACGCGGGAGAGCAGGATACAGCAGCAGCGACACGCCTGGTCCAAAGACGATTGAGGCTTTTCACTGGCAATTACTCACAGTTTACATTTCAGTGCGTAAAGGGACTTAGTCTAATCCGAGAGCACGTGCAGCCGCAGATCCACTCATACAGTAAGGACCAAGTTATTATGGGACACAATGTCTCTGTCCGAATATGCAACATGTGCGTCTTTGAGCTTTTAACCATGCTATTACATTATTCCCTCATTTAAAACATATCTGGAGCTGTATTTACCTTTGTTCAAACACATTTCATTGATCCTGTTTATGAGTTTCTTCTCTGAACCTCACAAATATACTCGGTTTAAAAAGTTCCAGATTTTCAAATTTGAGATTCAGAGGTCCGTAGATGCTAAATGCTAAATACTAATAAAGGAAAAGCTGACCTATAGAAAGTAAACAAAGGTCAATAGCAACATAAATAATGCATAATATGTGGCCTTTACAGTATTGGAACTATGCTAAACCCATTAGCCACAACATATTGTATTATAATCATACTTTTTAGTTTGACAGGATTCTTGTCGAGACAATTTTACCATAACTTTGTAGTTTATGGTCAGAAGTGTATGTTTTATTAAAATGTATGAACAAAATCTTTACAACTACCGTAATTATGGCTAGTTAAAATCATAATTGGCTTAGTTAGTATTGACGACAACCAGATGTCGGAGAGCAAAAACATTCCCAGGCCAACATATATATATATATATATATATATATATATATATGTTTAACACTCAGACTTGGTTTGGTGAAATAAACCACATTCATTTCTTCATATTATTGTACTTTAGAACAACTTAATGTTGTACGGGAAAGATAACCGCATTAAAAATAGGTATATACTTACAGCCTGATGGTTTTGACTTTAATCACAGTTCAGCACCATAAGAAAGACTAGTCTGCAGGGTCTGAGCAGATCTTTAAACATGGTGGATTTTGTGGCATTTGTAGGTTAATGACTTGTTATGGATGGCTGCATGTCAGGATGGTAAAAAAAAGAATGTAGCGCTTCATTAGACATGAGGATTGTGCTTAAAATCTAGCTTTCCTAAATTACATTCTGGTTGACCTTGAACAAATGTGAGTCTTCTAATTGTATTTGCGTTTAAATCGGCACCGCAGAATGTGAGCGCGTGTTGGATTCTTTGTTAAAGAATTACTGAAAAATACTGTGATGTCTATTTAATCCGACACGACTACAGAGTCTACATGTCAATATCTGATGAAGTGCACGATAAAGATGCAGATTACACAAGGAAGGCAGTCGTCGGCTTTAATAGGTGCTATACATTTCCTCAGATCATGACGAGGGGAGAAGCGACTGGACCTGTGTCCCCGGCGGGCCCTCGGGAGCCAGGTGTCTGTGCATAATGAAGGCATGAGAAGACTGAGCGAGGTTAACGAGCTAAAGAGGTCCCTGAGGAGCGCAACAATATAGGCCATACAAGACCTCCTCTCATCTCAGCATTCAGACACCACGGAAGGGAACGAGGAACTGTAATGGGCTGGAGAAGCTGCGAAACCCAAACGGCCACATGAAGATAGCACTCTGTTAACTTTAAAGAACCATCGAAGAACCTACACCAAGCAACTGGCACATTTACATTAAGAACGTCCACACCTTGGAATTAAATCTATCCAACTATTTTCAAGCTCCCACAAACACTTTAGCACATTTAGATCTGCTTTTTCAGGCGGTGAAGAAGGAACTGGATTGATTTATTGAGTAAAAAGTACATTCATTTGAAAGTTTAGTTTACTAAGGCTGATCCCATGACACAAAGACACATGTCGTGGGGATTGAACCAGTAATCTTTGGGTAATGTGAAAGAGTTTCAACCAACCACAAGCTACTGCTGCTCTAATCAAAGCCAGTAAGTGAAATTCAGACACTTTAAAAGCGTTACCCCTTGGTCTGGATGAGGTTAGCGCTATAAGACGTACTGCCAAAACCCCAAAAGTAGAAGCAAGCGCAGGTTTGGAGGCTTGAGGGAAAAGGTGGGGGTCTTTAATCAGAACCAGGCCGACTACAACAACATAACAAACCACACACACACTCAGAGGGAAGCCGACACTTTACATATTAAAGCACTACGGCGAGAAAGAAAAACGCAGTGGAAACATCAAATCGTAATGAGGAACAGGCCGGCTGGGATGCTACGGGACAGAGCGAAAGAGACGAGCAGACAGACGATAGCAATCAGCCACGAGGAAAGGGCTTTTAGAGGCAATGGACGTGTAAGACGCAGCCGCAAATATGTACTCAAGCTGCGAGAAACGGATGAATGATCACCGTCGTCTCAAGGGGAGGAGCGCATTATTCTACACGCACAACATTTTTGGGGAGGAAAACATTGCAGTAAAGAACTATTGAACTTATAGCCACTGGTAAACTAGACTGTTGGTCGCACTGGTCATGATACATTTATGTACACAGCTGCGAAGTTAAGTATTCATTGTTCCAGAAAGTTGAAGCGGTATCCATGAAATCTTAATCAAATGAATGCCACGGGGCCGTCACGATTAGGATTTAGTATTGGGTGAAATGGTACGGATCCTTTTCAATAAATAACAAACAAGAACAAAGCTTAGGCTCAATATAAATGTTCTTATAATTGTACGGCACTAAATGGTCAGGATTTCCTCTTGCTCAGCAGCTTTGCAGTTTTGCTGATCAGTACATTTCATGCAATGGCATAGGACAAATATTTAAACACATTATTACATTAACACACCTAATTGTGCTTGGGGCTGCACAATCTTGACATCTAATTGTATTTTTCTGACAAATATTGCAATTATATTTGTGATGCAGGTATAAAAAGTAGAATTATGTTCAGAAGTCTGAAATAAGAACTGCTAAACTAGAAATATGAACTGCTAAATCCAGAACATGTTTGTAGGTCTAAACTACAGGTACAACATATAAAACTCTACAATTATATAAAAAGACATGTTCTATTGTTCTTTGTAGAGGATATTCTATTATCTAATCATTTCAGCCTTTGCGACTTGCCCCAAATCAAATAGCAATGTAAATCTGATTGCTATATTGTGCTTATACTTTTTGTGTTTTTTGTAATAGATGTGGCTTTTGTTTGAATGTTTGGAAGAAATTGACTTCTTTCCTGCTACTTTCTTTTCCGTGTAATTGCATTGAGGTCAATAGAAACAAACATGGTTAATATTGAGTTCACAGCACTCGCCTCGCAGGACTGCCAAAAAACTGTTGATTGTACCGGCAGGAAGTTCAAAATATGAAACAGTCATTGGTCAATAATAGAGAAGCAGATTAACCAGGGTTATGGATAATTGTCCCAGAGCACCCCCCGTCCTTAAGGACCCTGCTTCTCGAAGAGGAAAAACTACAAAAACCCAGTGAGAAAAAATAGAAACCTCGAGATGGACCGCAGTGGAGGATGTTTTATTCCCACCTTACTCCCACCTTACTCCCGGGCTGTAGATGGTCTAGGACTGACACGTATCCAGGCCAGTGCCCAGGTCGCTGCCCAGGCCAGTGCCCAGGCCGCTGCCCAGGCCAGTGCCCAGGCCAGTGCCCAGGTCGCTGCCCAGGCCAGTGCCCAGGCCGCTGCCCAGGCCGCTGCCCAGGCCAGTGCCCAGGCCAGTGCCCAGGTCGCTGCCCAGGCCGCTGCCCAGGCCGCTGCCCAGGCCGCTGCCCAGGCCAGTGCCCAGGTCGGCGCAGAGTTAGGCACACAGGCCGACTCACATTCCTGCCCTGATCCTCCATAAAGCCCTTCTCAAACTCAGATCTGATATGGAAATACAGGGGCCAGATGGGGGCTCCGGGAGGCCTTATAAGGGATTGTGGTTTGGCCTGTGCGGATCACGGATGAAGAGCCACAGGGAATGAAAGGAGAGGGATGGAAAAGGACAGAGATGGAGGGATTTGACAAATAAATAAATAAATCACACTTGGGCAAAGGTATTGTACACGGTGAGAGCCAATCACTTCATAGAGTGAAGGGATGGAGCATTTAATGTTTAAGCTTGTTTTATTTAAGAGACTATTAACATATCCATCTCCTCAGATATGTAGATTTCATGTGTTTCAAGGTATTTTTGAGCAATAAAAACACCTGTGGTTTAATAAATGGAAGATCTTACAAGGAATGCGTAATTAAATGATTTTATTTTAACTGGCAGAATCAATACAAAGGCAACCGGCCGTAGATATACAAAATTATTGCTATGACTGTATTTATGGTCGAGTGAAAATAAACTTAAGTGCAGTTAAATCATAAAGTAAGTCAACTTAAACAAAAAGCGGACTTAGAAAACAACACGTCTCTTTGGTGTATTTCTGCAGTTTTCCCATGCACCGCCCGATATTGTTTGTCTGATCGCAGGGTCTCTGAAGGGGAAGATTCATCAAAGCCTGAGAATAGAAATAATTCCACACTCGGCACACAATGGTAAACTTAAATTCACTTGATTGGTCTGATTCATCCCGTTATAACCATTGTTCACATCAAATCTCAACGGTCCACTAAACTCAAGGCTTTTTCAGAATGTGCACAGCTGGAGCGAGCGAGGATGCACCTTGGGTTCTGTCAGAGGCCTTGGTCTTTCTCTCCTTTCCGCTGTCTTTTTACACACAATGGACTTTTTATTGCATTATCTTACAGCGCATCTTCTTTTTCATGTTTGGGTTAGTCCTGGTTTGGATCAAGTTTAGACCAAATTGCGGTTAGTCCTGGTTTAGACCGGGTTTATTTGTAGTACAGTCTTAGTTTAATGCTATTTTAGACTTGGTTTATCACTGGAAAAGTCCTTCTGCATTTGGTTTTGTCCTGGTTTGACGCAGTCTTGGACTAGTTTTGTCCTGTCCTGGTTTAGTCCTGTCCTGGTTTAGTCCTGTCCTGGTTTAGTCCTGATTTAGTCCTGGTTTAGTCCTGGTTTAGTCCTGCCCTGGTTTAGTCCTGGTTTAGTCCTGCCCTGGTTTAATCCTGGTTTAATCCTGGTTTAGTCCTGGTTTAGTCCTGTCCTGGTTTAGTCCTGGTTTAGTCCTGTCCTGGTTTAGTCCTGATTTAGTCCTGGTTTAGTCCTGGTTTAGTCCTGCCCTGGTTTAGTCCTGTCCTGGTTTAATCCTGGTTTAATCCTGGTTTAGTCCTGGTTTAGTCCTGTCCTGGTTTAGTCCTGTCCTGGTTTAGTCCTGGTTTAATCCTGGTTTAGTCCTGTCCTGGTTTAGTCCTGTCCTGGTTTAGTCCTGTCCTGGTTTAGTCCTGGTTTAATCCTGGTTTAGTCCTGGTTTAGTCCTGGTTTAGTCCTTGCCTAAACCTAGTCCAACCAACTTTTGACCATTATTGTACCCATGGATAATCCCGATTTAGACCTAACTCGGTGCTATAGATTTGTCTTTTTCCTTCCTCATTCTCTTCAGTATTGCCATTTTCTGAAACATTTCGTACCCATCACTTTCTACTCGCTGTGTACTGTTCGAAACTCCCCGCTCGATTGGGTTCCCTTTTGTTTAACGCGTGCTACGCTCCAAAACACGGTTAGCCAAGTCAAGCTGTTCAGACGGTGGGAGCCAGGGTCCTGCTGGGAAACCCGATCAGCCCGGCTAATCTGATCAGCGCACTTTGTTCCGGTGTGTCTTATTTAAGGAGGACAGCACTCCCGGCGTGGAGGAACCCAAACAAGCCCCGATCCCGTTTCAGACAGAAGGAGGGAGAGAGGGAGACAGAAATATAGTTGGAGGCAGAAAAAGAGCAAGACATTTGATGCATTGAAGCCCAAAACAGCCAAAACAGCCATAACCCGGTGTACTACGTGAAATAGGGTTGATGATTGTCTATCTGTGCCACAAAATGGTATTAATATTACACAGCATGGTTAATTACAGGTGTGATTTCATACAAGACATTTAAAAGACTTGACAATGTGCAGTCCAGGCTCAAAACGCTGAACTTTCTCGGAGGTTTAGAGAAGTTTTTGTTTTGTTTGCACTTTTACTCATGGAATATTTCAGGTAAAGATAACACCTACATGGAGACAAGCTGTTGCAATTCAAACATCTCACCGCACACTGGGGTTTAAATGTGAGCGTGAATGCAAGACAACGGATGGAAACTACTGTAAGTCATGATGAGAATTTCTGGACTGATAAATGAATCATAAAATTAAAATTCCACACTAAACTTATGCACACTTTGATACCTGTGCAGAAGCCTTTTTTTGTTTTGTTCAATTCCCCATGATAACTCCTCATTACAGAGACGATGAAATGTTTAGTGCTTCTTAATCAGTTTAGAGGCACAGCTCTTCCATCGGAGCAAGTGATGAAACATCCTGGAAACAGAGCGAAATGTGAATATTCTTATAAATATATGATCAAGGCCGTTTGTACACACCTCCCCCAAAATAAATATTACAACTCCAACATACCCACACACAAGGTATACATACATGTGAATAGTGGAGCGACACAACAGCATGTACTCTCTGAATGAACACGTTAACATCAAATATTTACCACCACGACAGGGAGATCATTTATGCATGTTTTTTTAATGATCAGAATAAACACAAAGAGAACTCATTGTCAAAGAAACAAAGAAAAAACATTCTCCAACTACACTGTAAATGGACCAAAAAATTTAATTTGTGAGGATGTTTCCCCGCTACCTACTTGTCTCCATGGTGATATGATTACTTTGCCTAGAATGTTCCACAGTTAGACTTCCATTAGACTTACCTGTCCCCATAGAGACACCAGGCTCACATAAGGATGCATGTTTTTAATTTACTTTTGAGCAATAAACACGAGTGTAATGGTAGACAGATACGTCTAAAGCCCTCCTGTGGAAAAGCAATGACGTCTCCATGGAAACCAGTAACTAGTGTACCCTCCAACAGGAAGCTAGATTCAAGGATAGTGTTTTTGAGACTTAAAGGGTGCGTTCACTCTCTAAACTGGGACTAAACCCGGAACTAAACCCGGAACTAAACCTGGAGCTAAACCCGGAGCTAAACCCGGAACTAAACCCGGAACTAAACCTGGAACTAAACCTGGAACTAAACCTGGAGCTACACCCGGGAACTAAACCTGGACCTAAACCTGGAGCTAAACCCGTAACTACACCTGGAGCTAAACTCAGAGCTAAACCTGGAGCTAAACCCAGAACTAAACCCAGAACTAAACCCGGAACTAAACCCGGAACTAAACCTGGAGCTACACCCGGGAACTAAACCTGGACCTAAACTCAGAGCTAAAGTTCTTTACATTCAGGTACATTTTTTAGGCTATAGATAGAACTAAAAATACTGTTGATTATTACTAACGATTATATTGCGACCTGAACAATCAACACTCTCGATTAAGCGGATAATCTTTACATTCCTTTCCTAAAATAGCACATTTTTACCACAACCCAAGAACCACAACACGCTTCTAACTCTTAGCGTTCCAGAGTGCGCCGTTTAAGCAAAGACGCATGCATTTCCCACACACTGTGCAAATACAGACACATTTCCACCCCACTGAGCCAACAGCTGCTGCCAGGCGCTACCAAATCCACCAAAACACTAACCATAACAGCCACAGACGCTCTGGAATCCCCCTTGGTAAATTTAAACCAGACTCTTTAAAGAGTGAAAAGCAAGCCTGTTGATATTTTATTGCCGTTCCGCTGCGCTATCAAATCCTCACTTTTCCTATTTGATGGATAATCCCATTGACCACAGCACAGAGACACGCGGCCATGACCCTTAGTTTTAGTCAGGTTACATGGGGCCCCCGTAATGTTTTCCCAACCGCAAACCATTAGAGCTTAATGAATAACAGCAGTGTGCGAAGCGACCTGTGTCTGCGCAGGTCTCGGACGCCTTCTTTGCTTCTTTGATATAATGGCCCCGTTAATGCCCGATGCGTGGACAGGAATGGGTTTTCTGGTTTCGCAGGTGGGTTTCGTGCAATTGTCCACATGCTAGCTCTATTAGCCTTCACCTTCGCTATTCCCGCTAATGGCCGACATGTGCCCGTCAACTACGTAGGCAGTTAAACGTTTTACGATAGTCATAAATATCTGGTGTTTGATACTTGATAGTGTTTAAAAAAGGCGGGTTAGAACTTCTGTGTGTATGAAGTCTGCTACTTTTCGACCGGTAAATCTTCATTGTGCAGGTGCATTAATGACTAGCTCCAGTTTGTTAGTTGGGTGGTTCGACAACTCAACTAGTAGAGGATGGTTTCTATTGAAAGCTTCAGGAATGCAAGTCATGGATAGAAACCGTCGTTAATCTTATCTGTTCCAGCGTATTTCCATTAGGGGTGGGCAATATTGACCGAAAAAGAATATCTCAATACTTTCTCGATGTCAACATTAAGACGATAGTTTTGCAATGCATCAGGAATGTGCTAAATGTGTCCGTAAATGTGGTGGTTTTGGTTGAAATGTTGCCTCAAATGTTAATAGACCATAACATTAACCACAAAGAGCTGGTTGTACCCTCGTTTGGAAGATCATGATTCCACGCTAGACAATATACTCGATATAGATTTTGAATATCTCTAAAACAACATATCACATATTTGTCGACAGATCTTCAACCTTTTATCTCCATTGAAACAAGCCTGTGGCAACAAGTGGCCAGGTTATATGTCAGATATCTAGTAAGGCCTTTAGTCATCTAATCGATTAATTGGTTAATGGCGTCCTTATCGCCCAAAGTATTTAAGATTTATGAATAATCTTATCAAGATAAACAGTTAGCTGAAGTTTGAGTGAATTGTGAGGTTTTTTTACATATAAAAACAGCTTCTCTTAATGTTAACGCGTCTTAAGAGTGTAGTGTGGCTCAGATGCATGGTCAGGTTGTGCAAACACTGAATAGTTTCGAGAGCTCGCACGTGCACGTCTTCAGTCGAATAACCATTTATTTGGTCGTCTACACTTTAGATACAGTATTTTCACATTGCAGTATGAGGCATGTTTAATCCCAACATTCCAGGCGAAGACACAATGATGAAGAAGACAAGTAGCTGCTCCTCCAACAGAAAGAAAAACATACATATATCATGCACATGCTTGAACTCTGGATCACCCGATTCTCACAGGAAATTCTTACATGCTTCTGCCATTGCGGGATAGTGTCAAAACAATCCCCACCAGAGGTCAGTAAAGGAACAAATAATGATAATAGGGATTTTTCACTCGAACTAACAATTTGATAATGCGGTCATGTTCCAAAAAATATTAATGTTACGTTATATGATTAAAATATCGGCCTAAATGCAGTCTATATGATTTTTACAGTGAAGTAAGCATAAATACAGAGCCTTTACCCATGCTGAGATGTTACTCTTTACCACTCCCATTCACCATCCATTTTAATAGTGTTTACTAGTTAGAAATACCAGTGTCTGTGTTTAGCTTGGATGCGCTCTTTATACTTCAGAGCCTTTGTGGACAAATCCATTGTACACTATGCTACAATGCAGACGGGTAATGGACTGTCCAATCCCATTAGGACTACATATGTCTTGTGGAGAACAGCTGGACTATTAAGCATGAAATCAGCTGACATCTTTGTTTCACTACAACACAAACGCCAAGACGTGACACACAGACGTCAAATGAAGACACGCTTGGTTTACGGGGATAATAGCAGATAAGGTAAAGTGAGTGCACTGAAAATCTCACAGATATTAAAGACAGCAGTTTCATCGCAATTCATTCATCTGATGGTGAAATAACATGCTGGACAGATATGTGAATAATGGGGCACTGTAAATGAAACTCTAAAAATGAATATTGACAGATTATTTAGCATCATCTCAATAGCTTTATTCGGACCAGATTTTTACAGTGCATCCAGAATGTGCTAAAAGGTGCCCTGAAATGTCAAGGACCCTCAAATTAACCACAAGTGCAGAAATATCACTTTATATTCTTGTTTGAGGTCATTTTTAATCGCTTTAATTATGGACGAAATACTCAGTAATTTAATTTCACAAATCTCCAAAATAGTTGAAACAGCTGTTACCACGGAAATTCGCCATTTTTGCTGTGTGCAAAACATTCATAGAGGAAAAAAAATGATAAACTGTTGGATCACTACTGGTGAACACATTTATCACACAATATAGTGTCAGAATATGTGTGTTTAGTATTTAGCACCTTCAAGTCTCCATTGCTTTCAGAGTAAGTGTGATGTCACCGTCCTGAGAGTTATACAATGACCCTGTCCAAATACTGGCACTACACACTTGACAGAAGAGTGCATTTTGAAAGTGCATGAAGTGTGTAAGTAGACAAGGGAGCAGAATGTAAACAGGAGAATTGGGTCCTCACTTAAGAGAGTTGTGAAAGTGGTAAAACAACTGTTAGTGGTGTTGTTAAACTGCAGTTACATTAATCACAAAGCCACAGTTCAGATCCGATCATTTGTTGAATTACTGTATTTTCCGGACTACAAGCCTAACCCTTTTATCATAGTTTTGGCCGGGGTGCGACTTATGTGATATTATTTGCTATTTTCACACTGACAACCGCAAGAGGGCGCTGTTGGCTCTAAGCGACGCAGAAGAAGAATCTGCACTTCCTCTACCTCCGGAGTTTGTGGAGTTGTTTAGAAGTGACACAGAAGAAGAATAATTCAATGGATTTAGTGATTTGGGGTAAAACTGATGCTTTGGTAAACTTGTTAGCATGTTCTTTATGCTATAGTTATCTGAATAACTGTTAATATGCTACGTTAACATACCAGACACTTACCACAGTTCTGTCTGTGCGTCATGTAGCTGAAGGTGTTAACGTTAGCATACGTCATGTAGCTGAAGGTGTTAGCGTTAGCATACGTACACCTATTCACCATGTTCTCTAATCTGTGATTATTTTAAACTGCATTTCAAGATGAAATGTCTGTTCTGGGTCTTCGATTTTATCAAATAAATTTCCCCAAAAAATGAGACTTATACTCCAGTGTGACTTATATATGTCTTTTTTGTCTTTATTATGCATTTTTTGGCTGATACGACTTGTACTCCGGTGCGACTTATAGTTCGGAAAATGCGGTAGCCTAAACAAGTATGAGAACAGGCGTAAATGTTACAGTTGCATATTTATTGCAAATATTATCAGTTTAACAGATAAGACGTTCCTTTCCATTGTATCTATTAGCTCGCTGCTAAGTTGCTAAAGCAGAAACGCTGCACCGTTTAAAAACATTACAGTGAAATGCATTTTGGGAAATGTACATGTATTGGGACGGGGCAATAGTGGAATGATACGTCCTGATACGCTGTTTTCATTCAATTGCGTCGTTGGTGGAAGTTGTCGTTGTGGTAAACTTGCCGCCGATCGCGTTCTGCTTTCATACCCATTTCCCTCCTGTTTCCCTTGTTCATTCAGAAACTCCTAAAGCCCTCGTGAGTACAGTCAGGCGATCCCAGCCTCGCGTTGGACGTAGCATCGCTCAGACAAGCAGAGCACGGAGGGTCTGATAAGTGGCAGGTTTAGAGTGGCAGACAGGAGCAGCATCAGACACAAACATTAGTCGCCGTCACACTCCGCTCTGCCTCTCAAACAGACAGCTATTTACAGCATCAAAGCCCCCAAACGGCTCTCATTTACCAAATCAATCCACGCACTCGAAAAGACGCGAGCCATTTGCGAAGAATATGAAGCTTGTATTGCTGCGTGGATAATAGCTCGGGTTCATGCGTCATCACAACTTTCTAAACTGCTCCAACTTTAACATCGAGCTGCAGACAAGATCGTTTTCTATGGTAGAATTGGGCTTCACATTAGAGATGTTTTGTCTTGCTTTACGGTCAATATCTTTGTGATTGCTGGGAATAGCTACATAGAAACATTAAACTTAGTGGCATTCCTCTTAAATGTGTGTTTTTTGTCAGTTGAAAGGACTTTGAGCCGTGAGTTTGAAGTTTGTGAAGCCAAACTCAAACAAATAATAATGTGGTTCAAAGTTTGGATTTTTGGTTTAATTTTAGATTCAATTAGATTAGTCTTTATTGTCCTTTTATTGGGAAATGTGTTCTCTGAATTTGAGCCATCTTTCAAAGGGTTATTTCTTAAAATAACAGTAAATCTTCCATAAATCTTCCATAATTCAAGCCATGTATTCAATTAGACTGCGGAATCAGAAATTAATTGGAAGATATTTGTGTTCTACTACAACTTGAATTACAAATAGAAAGAAAAAACGTCACAATTACTTCAAAAATGTGCTTTTATTATCACAAACCTTGGGAGTTCAACATAATCGCAATGAAAAAATATATTTTAAAAAATGATTTCAAATTTTATTCAATTTAATTTAAAATAGAATTTGAATAAGTTGAACAATTTACAGTTACAAAAACAAGCCCACTTTGTTACTTTGCTCCAACTTCCAGCTGTTACTTTCATCAAATGTTCAATTAGACTATTATTACTATTATTAAATTGAACAATGAAAAGGAACACAGAGGTCCAACTTTTATTAAAATAGGATTACGCTCACCTTCTGTTGCAGGACTTTCTGTTCGACTTGACAAAGTAGCAGCGCTTCTGTCCTGCCTCTTTCCCGTTTTATCTAATTTGGAGCACTCTGCCGACCGCACTAATGAATTGGCTAATCACAGTTATCTGGCCCATTCAAGTGCTTTGTAAAGCAAATCAATAAATCCTGGCACGGTTCCAGGCATCCACTCTGACAGACGCCCCTCTAATCTATTTCGGGCTTTTCTGTCCTAAAGATGTTTGCTCTTTGTGTGAGCGTCACTGTACTTCAGCAAGGTCGGCACGGAAACAAGAAATGGAACTGAGAGGTCAGAAGTCAAACACAGACTACTGTAACTTCATTTGAACAAAACAAACGGACTATATCGATGCAGAAAAATCAGTACGCAATGAAGTTTTTTATAATGAATCAGACGTTAGTGTAAAAGTGCATTGCGTAACTTTTCATGTGGAGGGTTCGCCACCTGCTTGTAGCTACAGATGTTGTTGCTTTGCGTGTTCTAATACATGTATGATATATGTAAATGCTGTAAAATGAGGCAAAGCAATAACAAGCAACACAGTGCATCTTTAACCATGAAGCTGGTGTAATTCCACATCCATCCAGTAGTGGGCCAAGGAGGAAAAGGTTTCAGAAATCGATGTTTTGACTTCCATCAGAGGTCATTTCAGATTGAATCGGATTGAAAATGTCCAGATAACGTTCATTGAGACATGTTCCACCTTCAACCAGGATGTTCACAATGAGAGTAAGAATAGTTTTACATGTCCTGGTCTATAGTACGTGTATTTATGGTAGGAAGGGGCACCCAAAGGAAACGTATGTAGAAAATGTGCTAAAATGTGCCAGTAAATGTCTTGATCGAGCTTCAAGTATCGCACAAAACGTGAATGGACCTTAAAATAAACCACAAAAGTGCAGAAATATCACATTATAACCTTTGTTTGGGAGATTACACTAGATGATCCTTTTTAACAATTTAATTGTAGGCAATGCACTCAATTTTCTCATTTTACATACCTCCAAAACAACAATTGTGGTATTTTCCATGTTTTTCCATGTATATATCCCATATTCCAAGATGTTCATTTATTGTCCATAAAGCATTTACCCCTTAAGTACAAAATCCATAACACTAACGATTAGTTGTGACACTATTGTAAAAGAGTGAAATGACCAACTCCTTTGCTTTCTGCTCTGTGCTTTCTGATGGATTCTACTTTCACATAATTGCTTTCGTTGTCAGATGCATCTAAACCCGAGAGGCCATTCTGCACTTATTTATGAGTGTAATAACGTTGTTCATCAAAACGAAAGCAACAGCCTTTGGTAAAATGTACAGCTAATCAACAATGGCATAATTAATCTCACTTTTGAACTAAATTCTTAATATGGAAGCACTCAAGTATTTATTCTTTCATTTTTCCCCCCTCGCCAATGACACAATAAAATGAATAAACACAACAAAAATCAGTGCACTAACCAATTAATTAATGAACTAGAAACACAACACATTTACAGCCGTGAGAGCTTTTGTTGTCTTCCGCGTCTTGTGGGATTTTGCATAACCGAGGGCGACGCGAACACGCCTGTGCCTAAAAAAAAAAATCCATCTGTAGTCGAGCAGTTTTCGAGAACGTATGAGCAGCGTGCGAGCGTTTGTCTCCGGTTGTTAGATAATGAAATACGCTTCCTTCGAGACTCCGGCGAAAGAAAAGAGCAAGCAATTAGAGGCCGAGAATGGAGAGGGAGGCGGGGGGAGGAGGAAGGGGAGGATGGGGAGGAGGCGGAGCGAGCGACAGTGAACTGCTCTGAATGTGATAAATGAGATCACTGCAGGGAAGGCTGTGTCATTGTAATAGTGTTAGAGGAAGAGAGAGGGAGCGGGACCGGGAGAGGGAGGATAAGTGTGATAGGGAAGGAGACAGGGAAAGACAAATAAGTGAAAAAGTGTTGCGTAAATGAGAGGGGAAAGCAGGTGGACGGCGGGGACGCATTCTAAAAAGAAAAAGAAAAAAACACACACACAAAAAGGAAGGAACACAATAAAAAGGAGCAACGGAATTTCAAAGAGGCAGATCTAAAAGTAATTGGCAAGTCCGGACGCTGTGTGAAATATAAATAAAACTAAACGTAAGCTGTGGCTGACAAAGGAATAATGAAAGAGCATCATATGAGTGGCTAAACTGCAGCTTTTTGTACTGAATATAGAATGGAATTGGCAGCTAATAACCCAATGCAGGGATTTAGAAGACCTCCAGGGGTTACTCACGGCAATACAAGAATACATCTGATTATGTCGTGCACAATAAACACACTGGGAACAATCCTGAAACTAAACCGGGACTAGATCGGGACAAAACCAGGACTAGAACAGGACCAAAACCAGTCTGGACCGTGCTCGCTGTGAAAGGGAATCGTCTTCTTCTGACAATAAAAGAATATCCATCACTGTCCGCTTTCAAATCACATTATTAACTCTGGGCCTTTACTATTCTATGTTATCTTTTTTGTAATGTTTTGTATTTCTTTTTTTGTGTTACTAGGGACAACAGACGGAAACTAGCATCTTAACACCGAGTTCAATGGCAAAAACAGATATTTCCGTTTTGAAACACACTTCGGAAAGTCTTTTTTTTGTTTTGTTATTACCATCTCAGATAGTATCACTGAAAAGGAGGGATGGAATACTACTTAACTGCAGTAAAATACATTTGGCCTTTGGAAACACGGCTGTAGAAAATGTAAACTGCCTGACAAAGATTACTTTTTAAAATGGCACTCATCTGCAAATGAAGTCATAAATATGTAGTAAATAAACACGTAAACAGGGACTAAACTCAGCTCAAACTAGGACGGAAGTGAACGCAGCCTCATTTAAAATTAGCTTGGTGTCTCAGATTGTCCAGGATGAGTTTAATGTTACATTCTTCTAATAAACCAAAGCTCCACATACCAGCAGGACACATAGACACAACATGCCTCCTGCGGGAGTCGTCTCTCTCTTCTGTCTCGGGGTTAAGAGCTGAGCGGGACAGGGTCAAGTGGGGGCCAGGTTCGGAGCGGTTACAGAGACACATCCTACTCCTTCATACGCCAATGAACACGGCGCTCATCAGATTAACTGGAGGGATGTGTACGGCAATTAGGCAACAAAAGACAACACAGACACACAGAACGGGGAACAGACATACCTGCCATTCTTTCAAAGGAAATGGGGATTAGGGGAGATTAGTGGAATAATGCGGCAATGTTAGTGATGTCTGTAAAAGTTCCCAAGCAAAGTACAGTTAAGCTAAAAATGATTCAAATGGAAGTATTTTAATTTTCTTGATAAATACTAGCAGAGTCACTTTGGTGTCTCGGTAATATCAAGGGCAGACACAAAAAATGACAATTAAAACTTAATTGGTCTAGACTGTTTTTATACTGGATTAAATCTTTAAATCTTTTGATTAATTTTTTTTAATTTAAAAAAAAATGATAATAAAATAATAGTTGGTCTTAAGCGTTAGAAATATTTGTCAGGCATAAGAAAAACTTTTTCTTTGTTTGTACAGTTGCATGAGCAGCCAGCACACGATGATGAAGAAGACTGTATAACAGAGACGACAGAGACTGATATAAACTGAAATATTCATCATAATATCACCAAACGCTGACCTGATCTTGTAACTGCCGTAGTTTATTTCTAGTGATGCTAACTTTAGCAAAACAAAGCGAGTGCATGTTTGCCGTTTCCCATTTATTGCCAAAAATACCAAAAATATTACATTGGCGTAGAAGTGCGGGGAAATTAATTTACAGATGCAACACGTATATGGACAAGTTCTATTTTCTTCGTAAATTCCATGTGCGGCTTTTATTCCGGAGCGCTGTATAGCCCGAAAAGTACGGTAATTACAATTTAAATATTATTTCTTAAAATATTTGGGTGACGTCAGTGGCTCAGTTTGACGGTCTAAAACACAAATTAGATTCTATAAAATTATATAAAGTTTCAAACAACCAGGTAGACAAACTAGACAAACTTTTCTGAATCTGAAAATAATTAGATTGACAAAATGAAACGTAGTCTATTTTCGTCTTCACTCCACCGACCTGCTGAGGAGAAAACTCTATTACCCGCACAATAACTGCAAGCTACGCTCTCCACTCGCTGTTGCCGTTAGCTAAACCGAGGCTGTGCGGCTCAGTTTAGCCTGATTAAAATTATGGCAGGCAATTTGCAGCTCGACAACCCTGAAGATGAGCGTAATAGGAGCGCGCTGGCAGCTGTCATTCACAAAGTATCATCCCATTGTTTAGCCATGTTCCACTGGTCGGCCTGTATCAACAGGTGCATTCAGTGTGCATTTCATCTCAATTCAACAGAACGCAAACAAAAAAGCTGCAATTACTTGTTGTGTAGATTTAATTAGATTTCTCACTCAAACAGAGTCGTACGGGGGCCAGTGTGAGTGACACGTTACAAATTGGGGGCTCGTCCAGGGTTTACGCTGTGATGATTGAAAACTGATTTTATCGCGAGGCAATTACGGCCAGTAAAATGTGAAAACCCATTTATAACTAATAGTAGAGTAAATCATGAAAAATGCTGCATAAATAAAATAAATATTGAACAAACAGTACAACTATGACTTGAACCAACTTAATTTTTTTAATTTGATTTGCAACATTCACAATAGTAGTTAAATTAATATTTTCCCATATATGTATTCAAGTAAGATAGTACTATACCAAAAATGAGTAAGGTTTATGTAGTCTACTAGCTTTTGAAGATATGCAAAATGTGAATACCCTACATATTGTTTAGTTTAAAAATTGCAGTAAAAAAGTTGTGATATTTGAGTAAAGTATACGTCTATATAAGTATAAAGTATACAATGGTATTTTACATTTTGTGGGTAATTTCACCGTCCTTTCACATTTGTTGGATACTTAAACTTAAGTTTAACTTACTTAAATTTAAAGACATATGTACATATTTTTGTTGAATTGACAGGCAAGACCAGGAACAAAACCAGGACTAAACCAGGTCTTCAACAACGACCAATACAGGACTAAATCAGGGAGAAACCAGGACTAACACCAGACTAAACAGCAAAACCAGGGCAAAACCAGGGCAAAAAACAGAGCAAAACCAGGGTAAACCAGGACAAAAACCAGGGCAACACCAGGGCAACACCAGGGCCAAACCAGGGCAACACCAGGGTAAAACCAGGGCAAACCCCGGGCAAAACCAGGGCAAACCCTGGGCAAAACCAGGGCAAAACCAGGGCAAAAAACAGAATAATATCATATTTTTATTCATCATTTTCAGGATACTCAAAAATAGTTTCTAGATATTCACTTTGGTTGATATGACCCAGCCCTCGTCCGACGCATTCGATCGTTCTTTCAAACCCATTTCTGTGGATATTGAGCCAGGGCGGATGAACCTATACAGTGCATGTTTTTAGTTGACGGGTACACCAAAGTACAAAGAAGAAACCCACCTGGACACAGGGAGAACATGCAAATGCCACGCATAACAGCCCCACCTGGCCCAGAAGTCTTCATTTGCATATTTTTGTCAACCAAATCCATCATCAAACACCAAACACTTTCCATTTCCCCCATCCCCGTTGTAGCCCTTTAGAAGTATAGCCCTTCTGCACTTTCTCAGTTTATAACCTGAGGGACAGTCCAGGTGGGCCATAGCAAACGCATTGTTGGGACTGAAAACAAACACAGGCAGCTGCTCTGCCATGTCCATAAAAAACACCGGCCTTACAGCAAAGCGCGGCACACATGAAGCAGGTGAGGCTTGGGGGGGTTGTGCGGGGGTTGACCACTTGTCCGCAGGGGCCTTGGAGGAGCAGCTGCCTGTACCACTCTTTCAAGTCGCCAACACGTTTAGCATTAGCCTCAGCTGCTATCCCCGGCCTCGCTACGCTAATGTTTTTCCAGAACACATGCTGCTTTGGTCGCTAAACTTGCCACGGGAGACGACCAGGCCGCGTCTGCTAATTTAACCAGTTCAAGAGCATGTTTGTCCAGTCAAGCACCTGAACCGAGCTTTGAAGTCCAGATGCTAATGTAGCGCAATTACTGACGCATGGGCTGGTAATAGGCTGCATTTACGACAAGCTATTACTATTCGTCATTGTTTAGATGGAGGGCAGTGGCTTGTATAACTCGATTGCCAATTTTTAAAATAAATCTACAAAATGGAATAGCAATAGGGTGACTTGTCCTGGTTTGGTTTAGGTTTGAGCCCAGGTTTCTAGTCCTGTTTTATTCCAGGATTTGTTCTGAATAATACTTGCAATACATACTTGCAATTTTCTTTCTCTAAATTATTTAAATTTGTGTTAACGTTCTACATAAAATGTCATAGTTTTCAATGACCTTGATATATATTTTCATGTTTTCTTGTCTGTTTTCTTACAGTTTTAGGGTGCATTCACACTTGTCTTTTTTGGTCATGGATAGAGCCGAATGTAGTCCTTATGTTGACTTGGTTTGGTCCTTTAATTGTCCTTTTTTAGTCCTAGTCAAGTCTGGGTTTATGTTTAGTCCCAGTTTTGATGTACCCTTAGTTGCATGTGGATAGGTCAATTAATTACAGAGCTATATTAACCATAAACCAGGTCAAACAATAGATTTCTGAGCTGCCCTTTACCTCTATTAATCTATTTTCTCTTTCAAATGCCACAATGCCACATGAACACAACCCATTAACCAAGACAAAAGTGATTTCAAAGGGCAATCATCTCTTGACTTTCTGGCTAACAATTGTCACACCAGATCATTGCCACTGCAGGAGTCATTCTCGGTAGTAAATTCTCACTCTAACAATGTGGGAATGAAGTGTGATTAACAAGGGGATCCCTAATGTGCTTGTGGAGAACTTGCTCTAAGCTTCTAAGTCATCTACAGTTGGGATGAGTTTCTACATCCAATTTGACATGCGCAGCTGTGCCCTCCGTCTCCCTCTGTATCAAAGGCCCCGCTCCTCCTCTCTTTAACACCATTGTTTCTTCCCACCGATCCCGGGGCCCTCGTGGGATCGTCAAGTGCAAAGAGAACCCCACACAGCCAATCGGAATCAGCGCCAATTAAGATGATGCAATGTTTTAGTCATGTGAATACACGAATGCGCTGGAGATCATTTCTGGCAGCAATTAAAAACTACAGAGTTCCACCGTGACGTGTTTGGAATTCAGAGACACAAGGTACAGAGCAACTCACTGTGGACTGTAGGGTAGTAAAAACTATTTTAAAAATCCATGTCCAGACACTAATCAAGCTAAAACTATCATTTCGAAAAATTGTATACAAATCTGGACTTTTTCTGAATAGTTTTAGATCAGTCATGAATAGAACTAAGACCATATTGTACTCTTAAGGAACAACTGTTATTTTGTGTTCAAAATGACATTCTACTGTGTTTTGATATCATAATTGTGGTAGCAAATATCAAATTCAACACTAGAAAGGAGCGATGACATTGACATTGACATTGTGCATTTATTTAATCATCCATATTCATACAGCCCTACAACCCTATCAATGTTTTTTTTTTTTTTAACTCCATTGTTCCTAAATTGCTTCCATGTTCAAATAAACAGGCAAAACTTGATTTACTGTGATCTACAATGCCCAAAACACCATGTCCTCAAATAAACTAGCAGACTGTCTTATGTGTCCAAGTTAGCGTTTGTCCAAGAATGTTTAAAGCAAAATCAGACCCTGCCGTGTTTGACATTCCACTCAAAGAACTTTGCACGGAAACATTGCCCAAACATAATCATCATAATTGCTTTTACTGTAGCTGTAGAAAACACATTGAAGTCCTTACTATCGATTGCCCTCAAGCACGTTTCTGCTGAGGTGCACATCTTCTGCCCTCTACGATCAATCACTGCCTCGCGGGTGCCACCCACAAGTCCACGCACCGCTTTAGACCTCCTTTTGACGCTGTTCTGCAACGCTGGAAAGCTGTCCGAGTTGTTTTACAGATTGGAAGAAATATCCAAACATATGAGCCGCAAAACCGTATCATTATTCGCCATATTTAAGGGGCTGTACCAATTCAAGTTTGTTTAGTTCCAAAAATGAGACCGCTGTGTGCTGTATGTTGGCTGTCGTTAGCATGCTAGCTTTATTGTTTCAGCAAAATTTGGTTTTGATTGTGAAAAAGGGCTTATAAACTCGCGGCGCATAATTAAAATGCCGGAAATATGCTAGGAAAGTGAGTTATAACGCTGCAAACTATTTTAAATGAATTAGTTCCCATTTTTCATGTTTTTTAACAATCACACTGTTAATCTTATAACTTCAAATGCATTCAGCTGACAAACATTACATCAATAGATTGAATAATGGCACCTCTTTATGAAGCGACCGCGGTAAGATCATTTCACTTTTGATTATTTATGCCGAAATAGTAGACATAAACCAGCCAGTTGTTGTTTCAAATGTATATAAGCCATAGACTTTAAGCATAAACCAGTACAAACACCATCTGCATTTTGATTGTTAATTTAAGTCTCAGTACGGTTTTAAAATATAGGTCTACAATAATGTGACGTCATGCGAATCCCAGCTCCTGCTCCACCATCTCGACACACAGCGGCGACACTGTATAAGTGTTTCCTCCATTGTCCTCACCTTAGTGGCTGCTTACTGCTCCACACCTCTTAACCCCTCTTCCTAAATAAATCCCCTCCAAAGCCTTGTACGGGACCACACTATCCCCGCTGCTCCGCCATGCACGGGCAAATCTCAAGAAACAGACGAGAATACAGAGGGAATTGGTCGACTGGAGGGATGAGAGAGCGGGAGGAGGTGATGGCGGTGGTTGTTTGTTGGGTTTAGGGACTGGAGCAGGGATGCTACGAGATTGTGCGAGCGAGCGGGGAGGAGGGAATTCTTTGGGAACGGAGCCAATCCAATTACAAGCAGCGGTGCAGGCCCGGTTCCTTTGGCAGAGCTGAATTTCCACAGTCGCTTGCCTCCTTCCTTCCCCAGCAGCTGCATCTTCTTGCTACTTGCATTTATTTTCCATCGTGGACGTACCGATAGGGTTGTCATGTTACATGGTTGTATCTTGGTCTGAACACGAGAGAGATCGAGATTCAGGCACTTCCAATAGTCAATGATAAGCTTGTCTAGGGGTCAATTGCCAATCTTCGAGTAAAAGCATGAGAGTTGGAGCAGAGGTTGGACTTTAAAGGAAGAAATGTTTTTGTTAAATCGTCTGTATTGTTAGTTTCAAAATACGTTTGTTATTTTGATATTTTTTTTCAACAGACATATGGACATACTGTGGTCTTCCCCAGTAACACACCATAACAAACTATCTTTCTATTTCTATCTGCTTTGCACGCCACTGCAGCAAACAAACAACAGTACATTCCAGTCTCAAAGAGCTCCCAGTTTGATTATAATAACTCCGTGATGATACCCCGGAGACAGAAATGTATTCACATCTTCCAACATCTCCAATCCATCCATGTGTAACAAAATCATGTTCTTCCCTCCTTACATGCATAAATCTACAGTATCACCAGAAAAGCATCCGAAATCCTGTCCGTGTACAGAGTCAGATGTTGGCTGCTGGCAGAGGGTTGTACCTCGTCTTTGCCTCCCGACAGCTCCAGAGCAGCTTATCTACATGGAGCAGAGGAGGTGCAGACCCGGCTCATCGGGTCACCCAATCCACCCAATCCCTGTGACACCTAAGGGAGCCAGCGGATAACACCCCCGATGTAAACACATGAATAATGCAATAATGCAAGGCCACTCTCTTTTTCACCAAAACTAATACAAAATGTTAATTGTAAGTCATGTGTCGGCGTCGTTGATGCTATTCTAATCATCGTTTTACAAATTCAAGTTTGATACATTTCTTAATTATTTTGATCGTTTTTGTAGCATTCTAATGCAGCCCTGGATTCAAATGTAAGCAGGAGATGTCAGCAACTGTCACTGGAGCCACACACCGGTGATAGAAGGGCTCCAAAAGTTCTGTTTTCTGCAGTATCTCACTACATCGTGGCACAGCCTGACTGCATGATGAATTATTTAGTATTTTCAGTGGTTCATAATTTAAATCGTCTATAATGTAGACAATAATCGCTTCCTGTACAGGTTGTATAAACGTGATGATGGACAACTAAAATCATTTCTATTACACCACCAGATGCAGAAAAAAGCAACTTATCCATGATGTTCCCTTCTAGATCGTTGCTGTTTTCAAGACTTTAACAATTGAGAATATTTGCATTAGGAAGACGAACTATTTGCTGTTTTTTTCCAAAGTGAGTCACGCTAAAGCACAATGTGTTTTTAAAAGTTGGAGCACAGGAAGTAAAAAAAAAAAAGAATAATAAAATGCTCAGACACAGAGAATGAGCCTGACCTTTTTTTAGGGGGGATTTAAACCCGCAACCTTCTTCCAGCGAGACCACCCACTCTGCCACTGTGCTCTGTTTTACCATGCTTTATTTAATGTTCTCTCCAGACACGTGTCACTATTGTTTTTCTGTGGGTTCTTTTTACATCCAGTAGCATCACACATCCACTTTAGAGACTATCGGAAGGTTCTGCAACATAAAGGAAACTGACAAGCTGCATAAAAGCTGACTAAACCCCAATGAGGCCTGGACTAATCAAATATTTACTGATTCCTGTAATGTCGCACGAAACATTAAATAAATATACAGCGACACTTGCCAACTCGTGTTCTCCACAGTCACCTTGTTCTGCTCTATTCCCTCTTTGATGGAGGTTTCATTTGCGAGTTCTGGCCAGTCGGGGCACCTTCCCTCCAGGTGGCTTTCCTCATTTCCTGGGATTCGCCGTGGTGTTCCTGTGGTTACAGTCATGGCTCTGTGAGGTAGTCCAACCGCTGGGCATGGCTCATTTGCATATGCTGAACTGGGAGTTTCCATAAAGGGAAAACTGGAAGACATATTTACTGCTGTAGCGACAATGTCCATGTTTCCTCGTTTTATATGTGCGTTATTTATCGAAAGTTTTAATTGTATGAACATAAAAAATCATGGTTTCATCCAGTGCCATTTAACACACGGAAATGGGTCAATCCATTATTCCAAAGAACATATGGAGGATTTGCAACTGCACTGCACTGCAGGATTAGTGCTCTTGATTAAAAAGTCCCAAGCTGATATGAAATGATTGGATTCCGATTTGATTTAAATGTAGGAGTTGCACAGCCAGGCAATGATCTGATTATTGAAGTTTTTATGTTTCGTTTTAAAGAAAGGAAAGAACACAACAAGCCGCATAAACCCGTAGTATACCATAAAGTGAACTGAGCGAGAACTTACTGTTGTACTTTTTACCTGTACAATATATTGCTAACCATTACTCTCAAAAATGGCTGCAATGTTGGGAAAACGGAGCTTTGTCGTGATTCATTTCAAACAGGCAGAAAAAGGTGCTACATTATCGAGCAGGATTAGGCAGAATGAATGCTCTCGCCTGATTGGTCCATCGATTTAATTATGTATACAGTAGACAGAGACCGAAATAACCCAGGATCTTTTGAAAAAGATGGCTTTTCTGGCTTTCACGCTGCAAAAAGAAATGATTGTCTGTCTGAAATGTAGTAGTTAAGACATATTTCTAATTCAGTTTTATTTCATTTTTAGGTCAAACTGTCAGATAATCCAACTATTTAACTTTGATTGGTCACAAGAGAACCTCATGAAGTGCAGTATATTGTGCAGATAATATAAATATATATGCCACTTACACAATAACCACGATAAGCACAATTACCCCCAAAAAACGATTCTTAAATGTACAAAAACATGAGCAAATGATGAGCCACACAAGTTATTTATCAAACCGTACACAGCTCCAATCTTATCGTAGTCGTGAAATAACACTGATACTGAAACAAAAAATTACATTTCTAGACACACACATGGCCGAACCCTCCACCAGAAAAGTTTCATATTTAAATTAAAAATATACAATGACAAAAGAAAATCTGGCAACCGTTAAACTACTCAAATCAAGAGGAACATTTTGTATTGAATTCATTTTGTACAGTAGATATCCTTTTTGATGAAACAGGTATTATCATGGCTTTATATCCTTCCTGCAGCTGCTGTTATGGGCAGCGCATGTGTGTGTGTGTTTGTTTGTGTGTGTGTGTGTGTGTGTTCGCCAGTTCCAGCCACACTACAGCTGTCAATCAAAGCCAGCCTGGCCCCCGTGGGAGGAGGAGCTCTGTGCTACTGACAAATCCTTCCATCAGCTGTCTACGAGCAGCGTACATGAGCAGCATCACTATGCACGGATAGGTTTTGTCCAACACATAACAACGATGCACCGCACGGCAACAAATAAATATCTACGCAAGTTAAATTACTCGGAATCTTGACTCAACTACATGAGGAGACACAGTTTATTGGCACTTTTTTACTATTTAGTTGTGCATTTTGATCTCTTTTACTTGTTTTTAACCTGTTAAATGTATGTATATGCTGTTTACTTCTAGTTATTTTATTGTGCAAGTGATTAAGTATGTCTGTTTAAGAATTGTTTAACTATAACAGGCTTGGATTACAAGATAAAGCCCATTTATTTCCTGCAGATTTCAATGTTTTGTGTGTGTTTGTAAGCTAAGTTTGGGGAAAAGTGGTTGAAATAACAAAAAAAGAAGTCCACTAGCAGACTCCCAGTCAAAAATAGTTTGCCAAATACTCTGGGCCCACTTTGTAAATCCATCAAAAGAGTTTCATATTCAGAAATGGGAAATCTCTATCACAAATATGTCTTTCCGCAGTCTCGTGGCATGTGCATCAGCTGGCAGCGGCAGTGCCAAGGCAGTTGCAGCAGCTGCTCCACATTAACTAGCCAAACATGTGTGATTGACAGTCGCGCTTTTGCCTCTTTTATTTTCACACTTTCCTCGTCGTCAGTGCTGTCAACAAGCCGTCTTGCCTAATACCTTGTTTCCTGCAGTTCGGGTGTGAAATCTATCATTATTAAGTGGCCAGCAGCCTTTAACCCCTTTGGTGTCCTGTGTTGTCCCACCTCTACAGCACAATAACCCACTCTCACTGAAGCCCGAGAGCCACAGGTAAAACAGGTGCTTATTAGAATGAGCGTTACACAACAAACTTAAACATAAGAATAAAGTATTATCCAGTGCGAGGTCACTGCAGTTCTCCTTAAACACTGTGAAAGCTAAAAGTGCAGAGAGGCCAAACGTATGTACTCAAGCAAGAATTCTGTAACTTTAATCGAAAGAAGGGGTACGCAATATTGACAAAAATTAATATATATGTTTTTTTTAAGGCAATATTCTGACAATATTCAAACAAGTGGCTGTGAATGTCGTGGCTCAGGTTCAGCTATTGCACAAAATGTTAATGGACAATAAAATAAACTTCCAAAGTGCAGAAATAGCATTTAAGTATGGATGGTGTATTCTGTATTCAAACAACAATTACAATATATCGTCCACCACAATCAATACTTTCTCCAAATAAGGCTAAAAAGTATTAAAAAGTCAAAACTTATATAATAGATTTAAGTTAGAAATGTAATCCAACAAAACATTAAATTAAATTACTTAAATCAACAAGTTTCAATATTTATTTCCAGAACAAAAATTACAATATGTCGTCCGCCTCAATAAATTTGTTCTCCAATTAAGGCTAAAAAGTATTAAAAAGTCAAAACTTACATAAAAGATTTAGGTTAGAAATTTAATCCAACAAAACATTAAATTAAATGACTTAAGTTCACAAGCTTTAATAACTTATTCCACATCAACATGAAGCTTCGAGAATCTAAAATACTGCCAAACCTTGACTCAAATCGTTCAAAAAGCCGTCTTTTACGTACGATTCCTTCTGGAGTAAATGCAACTCACTATCACCCCCTCTGTTGACAGCCGGCATCAAACATTTAGAGGAACTGGAACGGCGGCACACTGAACAGCCAGAAGAAGCGCACAGGAAACACTGAACAGCTCTTACCTTCTTGAGGCGTCCGCTCTTGGTGCCGACGAACGCCACGCAGTAGCCGTTGTAGACGTAGGAGGTGACGGAGGTCATGCGGTCTCTGGTCTCCGTGTACAAGGTGTGACCCGTGACCAGCTGAGAGCCCCCTAGAGGCTGGTTTATGTCAAGACCGCAGAACGAGTCGTCTATGGGCACCGGCTAGAACGACAAGAGGGACATTCAGTTTAGTTAAAAGAGACTATAATAATCATGGAAACACTAAGCGTACCAACCGGAATGTTTGTTTAGATTTTCCCTGTCATACGATTTTTCAAAATATATTGGATTATGGGTGTAAAGTACTCCAATATCTGTATTAGTGTGATATTTGAATAGATTGTAATATTTCACTATAATTTCAGTTGTATTAAAACAAATATATTCATGGTTTAAATGTGTGCCATTATTGTGATACAGACTTTTGTTGTATATTGTGCAGCCCTATTCATGATAATAGTTTAGTTTAATTTAAAATAACGTTAAATATGGTTTGGACACTAGTATTATTCCTTTACACACTGAAACGACCCTGAGACTGACTTGACAGAAATGTGACATCAATCACTCACACTAAAACACATTCTTGCAAAGGCAAGGCGCGAGGGGTGTCTTGCCTAAGGACACCAAGGCAGTAAAAGCACCAATATGTAAAAGAGGTCTTAGTAAGATTGTACTTTATTACCAAGGAAAGACACCGTTTACTATGTAGCAGCCGGCGCTATAAGCTAACACCACAGACTGTCTGCCCCAGAGGCGAGATCTTTACTCAATAACGGGTTTTGCCAAAAATGTGTTGTTTTTGTTGCGGACACGCCTGTATTTACACAAGGCCCATATTCCCACACCACAAAGACAAACTGAATTTGGCCCCTAAAGTGTTGACGTTTTGTTGCAGCTGTAGGATGCAATCACATAAACTGTAAAACCATGCGAGCACCTGTTTTGTCAGGAAGCGTTTGGCTAGCTAGCATGCTAACCACATATGGCAACAAAAAGAGCTAAATCTCAGTTTCATATTACAATTAACAGGTTCATTAGTAATTAGTCAAGATTCAAGGCATTTTATACACATTTAAAAATGCAAACTATCATATCAATTAAATCTTTGCTCTGAAAAAACAAAACAAAAAAACTACACATAAAAGGACAAAATTTGAACTTTCGTGAATAATTTTAGTATGGTCTTAGTCTTATATCAGGAATAAGATCACGTGGTAATATATATGTTAAAACAGCTGTTATTTTGTGTTGAAAATAATATAATCTCTAAAAAGCGTGTTTGTTTGTCATCATGGTATTGAAATCTCTATAAGAAGCTTTATTATAGAGTTTTACATTGTACAATAGTTCTGTCAGTATTTATACGTAAAATAAACACAAGCACGGGGCCCCACAACCTGATGGAAACAGAAGAACCAAGTAACGTAAACCAAGAAAAAGACACTGTTACTGCTCTTCGCTATTGTTCATGATTTAATGTATTAAATGTATTTATAATTCATTTTTCTCCAGTATTTATCCTTCAGATTAATACATGTGTGTGTCAAAGTAAGGGGCCCCACAGAAGAGACGTAAAGCTAGAAATGACCCCGAGCTCAGGTGAAGGTGTCGAGACTCATCAAACTTGTGGAACTATAACAGCTTGCACCGGAGCCTTGACAAAATACATGGGTCGAGAACGAGCACGAGCGCTTTGCTGTTTGACTTGGCAGACATGTTTGAGGTGCGGATGAGTGGGCAGCGAGGATCATTACCCCGGCCCATCATCACACCTCTGCCCGGCACAAGGGCTGAATAACAACTACACTACCTGGCAACCCAAACACATCGTGAAAGAAAGTCGCCATGCTACCAAATATTCTTTATTTACTCACATTTATTTGATCATATACTTCTTATTCATGCATTGGTACATGTAATAAGGGGATTTTGAATGCAACTCTATCAAATGAAATGGAACTGGAATTTAGATGTTGTAGCTCAAATGGAACGCATGTTACACATCAACCTTTACATTATTATTCTAGTCAGTGTACGTACTGTTGTGTCCCTTGGCAAGGCACTTCACGCACTACTTTTGTAAAGACATCCAGCGTAAGAACTTGCTCAAGTGCTGCACAATGGTTTAGTGCAATGCTGAATACATAAGGTGAGCAAGTCAAAGGAAAGAGACATCAATAAGTCAATGTTGAATAGATTATATCGAGGACTATTAACAAGCAGGATTATAAAAGCAAGTTTTGTGATCCAAAACACGTCTGGAAAGTGCCATTGTGCGATTATCTGAGACCGAAACCACAGAGTACAGTTTGTGATCAAATAAAGTGTTGAAACATCAGAAAGTCTCATTTACATAGATTAAGTAGGCATTGTGTTGTTTTGATGGTGGAAGTAATGAAAAGTCAAAAATCACACTTCCAGTAACAGCTTTTCCTCCGACTCTGGAGCATTGACATCAAACTGCACCTTCAGATATCCAAGCCACAGTCCTCAGAGCGGAGAAAGAGTAGCCCACACATGGAAAAGAGACACAGAGCTGCCATATTGTTCCTGTCCTCCTCAGAAGCGTAGGCCCACTGTTATTGTAATGATGAGTTTTCCATCAACCTCGGCCCAACGTTCTGGTCCCAGGTTCACTGGTGCAGCCTGGTGTCCATCGTCCTCACAGCGGAGAGAGAGATGCGGGACCACCTACAGCTCTCCCCCACACCTTCGCCCCCATAAACACCCTAATCACTCTTAAAACTGTTTTTTTTACACCTCAGCTCTACGCCCCAGTCCCAGTCTCACACTTGTGGTTGTGTCTGTGGAGGAACTTCTGTACTGAATATAGGCCTACGTTCACTCTGTATCCAAACAGCTTTGTAAAATTGACTATTTAAGGGGTTATTAACTTAATGAAACACACAATTGACCTATTACACTTAAAATAAGTCATGGATCTTAACCCCTCCAATGTTGAAGTTTAGCATGGACTTGATCCAACAATGCTGAGGCCGGCAGCACAGGATTTTTCTTTTTTTAATAATAACATATCTAATGTCACAATTATTTTGATTTGACAAATAAAAATATATGAGAACAACTTTATTATGTTGAATTAATGTTTAGAGAGTCAAAAGAAAGTTGTTTGTGTAAATCATGCATAAACTTTGACTGTAATGACCTTGTGTGATGTCACTTCCTGTCATTTTCTACAGATTTTTTTAGTTTTTTTCCACAAATACCAACTCGTCTGGTGTAAAACTATAATTCATATGTACAACAGGTATAAATACACTAGAATAAAGTAAACATTTGAAAATTGTAAAAACTTTAAGCCTTTTTGAACATTTTCTGCTTTTTGGAGACGTTTTCCGACACTAGACTTTTACGTTTACTTGAGTAATATTTTCTGTGAAATAATAATACTCTTACTTGAGTTAAATATTTGGTTAATTGTTCCATCATGACAAAAGTGTTGGCTAATATACACCTTACCTTCAGATATATGATTTGATTTTGAGTCCATTGTTTGAAGATACCAGAATCCGTGCATTATATATATATATATATTTGTCTGTTCGATTACATCACATCAATCATCAAATCATAA